>NC_091339.1:4047169-4094669 GCF_038502225.1 Cherax quadricarinatus
CTCGTTTCTTAGTAAATGTGAAAATATTTTTCAGAGGAAAATGTTGAATAGAAATTCTGAAGTTTACTGGACGAAGAACAGATTATGTTGAGAGTGAGAGGAAGGGAAGGGAGGGAGGTGGGGGTGGAAGGTAAGGTAAGTCAAGGAGTGGAATTGGATAAATAGAGGAAGGGAGAAAGAGAGATGAGAATAGATGGTCAGAGTGCGGAGATTCTTAGATCAGAGTGCAGCGGTCGCTGCTGCTGTTGCTGCTCCTGCTGTAGCCTACTGTAGCCTGCTGTATTCTTCCGATTTTTTCTGTTTCAGGCTGGTTAAAACGGCTAGTGAAACTCCCACAATGCTTCGGCAAACATTTGGCAGTGAAACAATAGGTTGGACAAAGTATTTTGAATGATTTTCTTATTTCAAAGCAAGACGAAAGTCAGTTGAGGATAGCGAACGTTCTGGTCGTTCCACGTCAAAAATAATCGCCAACAAGAGAAGTGAGGAAAGATTTTCACAAAGATCATCGTCAATCTAGGACATTGTAAGCCCTGTGGGAATTTCTTACAGGTTGTGTCAAAGGAAAATTTGTGTCACTTGGTGACTCAAGACCAGAAAGACCATTGTTTTCAGGCCAGAAACTGCCCACTACTGCCCAGATCTAGCTCTCTTGGACTTTTGTTCCCAAAATTAAAATCTGAATTCAAGGAGTAACGTTTTAACGACATGGAGGAGATTCAAACAGAATCACAGCTGTGCTAGATAACGTAAGGAAAGCGGAGTTTAAAAGGTCCAGAATTGGTTAGCTTGTACCCACGGCTGCCACCAGGACATGGAGTTCTGTAGATGCTCAGAATATGATAGGTCTTGAGAAATGAACGGGTGGATGGTGAGGCAAAGGCTGCTGTTTCTAACTAGCTCTGTTGCTGACCTCTGCCTCACTGTAACTTTATGATTCACACAAATAATATGTGCTTGGGAAGTGGTGGACTTCAAGGGCCCTACAGACCAGCAACCTATTATACAGGGTTTAACAGTTTGTGGGTATTTGGTCTTCAACAGGAGTTGTCATTCTGATAGGGCTGTCAGTGGACCGAGAATAGGACACACACACACACATAGTCACCTACCTGCAGGTGTTTCTTCCCCTATCTGTGAAAATGAAGTCTCCCAGCTCAGGTTCACAGTCTTAGTGGAGTCTTCCAGGCCAGGCTGATAGCCGCTATTATTGGAGTCTCCCAGTTCGGGCTGACAGCCTTATTGGAGTCTTCCAGGTCAAGATAACAGATTTCATTACCTGATGGTGGACTCCCAACCTTTGTAACGAAGTTGACAAGATCTCTCGCAAGACTTTCGGCTAGGATCATCTCACACGTGTGTTTTATTTTTTGCTCTATTTGATTTATTTGTTCCTCAGCAGTGAAGTTCTTGTGAGGATGAAGATCGATTGTTTACACCTGGGCAGACAGGAAAATATTTTTGTATCACAATCCGTTGTCAAAATATTCAGGTTTCTGGAGGAAGACCTTCGCTCTAACATGGAACCACTTGCCTCGCTGGCTCTAACATGGAACCACTTACCCTGCTCGGTCCAAGATGGAACCACTTTCCCCGCCTTGCTTGGCGAATGCTTCCCTGTAATACATTACGTTATTGTTGGTTAATCGTGCGTAAACATGCGTTAACGTTACCGAAAATGACCAGAATTTCACAGATGGTAGGGTTCATAGAGTGCAAAAACTACACGAACGGTGGTTCGTGAGAAAATATACGCTGTGAGTTTATGACAGGATGAATGTCACTGACCTTCCTGTCTGATCTTTCACCCAGTGTTGGCACATGTTAGAGTTGTGTTCTTCTCAGTGTTGCCGCATGTTAGAGTTGTGTTCTTCTCAGTGTTGCCACATGTCAGAGTTGTGTTCTGCTCAGTGTTGCCACATGTCAGAGTTGTGTTCTTCTCAGTGTTGCCACATGTCAAAGTTGTGTTCTTCTCAGTGTTGCCACATGTCAGAGTTGTGTTCTTCTCAGTGTTGGCACATGTTAGAGTTGTGTTCTTCTCAGTGTTGGCACATGTTAGAGTTGTGTTCTTCTCAGTGTTGCCACATGTTAGAGTTGTGTTCTTCTCAGTGTTGCCACATGTCAGAGTTGTGTTCTTCTCAGTGTTGCCACATGTCAAAGTTGTGTTCTTCTCAGTGTTGCCACATGTCAGAGTTGTGTTCTTCTCAGTGTTGCCACATGTCAGAGTTATGTTCTGCTCAATGTTGCCACATGTCAAAGTTGTGTTCTGCTCAGTGTTGCCACATGTCAGAGTTGTGTTCTCACTGTTGCCACATGTCAGAGTTGTGTTCTGCTCAGCGTTGCCACATGTCAGAGTTGTGTTCTACTCAGTGTTGCCACATGTCAGAGTTGTGTTCTTCTCAGTGTTGCCACATGTTAGAGTTGTGTTCTTCTCAGTGTTGCCACATGTCAGAGTTGTGTTCTTCTCAGTGTTGCCACATGTCAAAGTTGTGTTCTTCTCAGTGTTGCCACATGTCAGAGTTGTGTTCTTCTCAGTGTTGCCACATGTCAGAGTTATGTTCTGCTCAATGTTGCCACATGTCAAAGTTGTGTTCTGCTCAGTGTTGCCACATGTCAGAGTTGTGTTCTGCTCAGTGTTGCCACATGTCAGAGTTGTGTTCTCACTGTTGCCACATGTCAGAGTTGTGTTCTGCTCAGCGTTGCCACATGTCAGAGTTTTGTTCTGCTCAGTGCAGCCACATGTCAGAGTTGTATTCTTCTCAGTGTTGCCACATGTCAGAGTTGTGTTCTACTCAGTGTTGCCACATGTCAGAGTTGTGTTCTACTCAGTGTTGCCACATGTCAGAGTTGTGTTCTACTCAGTGTTGCCACATATCAGAGTTGTGTTCTACTCAGTGTTGCCACATGTCAGAGTTGTGTTCTACTCAGTGTTGCCACATGTCAGAGTTGTGTTCTACTCAGTGTTGCCACATATCAGAGTTGTGTTCTACTCAGTGTTGCCACATATCAGAGTTGTGTTCTACTCAGTGTTGCCACATATCAGAGTTGTGTTCTACTCAGTGTTGCCACTCTCATGTCAAGAGCTTTATTTTATTTTGTTTTACCACCAAAAAATACATTTCGTTATTCACTTCGTTCCATTGTATGATACATTTTTATTGCATGAAATGTATTTGTTTACATAGTCATTTCTTGCAGTCACACCTGCTGTTGGAGTGTGAGCGAGGAAACGTTTATGAAGGAATTCGCAGTAAACCAGGTAGCCGGACTTGAGTCCTGGAGGTGGGAAGTACAATGTATGCACTCTGATGGAGGACTGAAAAATATTGCAGTTTGGAGACCCCTCTGAGCCGTGATACCTACATACATCCAGCAGTATAGCTATTGAACGAATGATGGTGAAGGCATTAAGCTTTTCTTTTTTTTTCAGGGTGACCCAACTCTCAGTGGAAGACCACCTACAAGATCAGAAAAATATATTATACATCGTTATTCACTCATATTCGTCTTGAAAATCTTGTAAACATTTTCTCTATACAATTCTCCAAGTTTCCCGGGTAAATTTGGGAGTAGAGGAAGTTAGTAGTGAGATCAGCGGCGAGTCAGACGTAATTTATCAAAGTTGTAATTTTTTGGCAAATGGAAAGTTGGTCCAGTTTTACCTAAATGTAAAGATCTTCTTGTAAGAAATATCGAGACTAAGTTTTAATACCGAGGTGTTCAGAAGTTACCTTGTATGAGGGAGTGTATGATACTCTTGTATGATGGAGTGCATGATACTCTTACCTTGTATGAGGGAGTGTATGATACTCTTGTATGATGGAGTGCATGATACTCTTACCTTGTATGAGGGAGTGTATGATACTCTTACCTTGTATGATGGAGTGTATGATACTCTTACCTTGTATGAGGGAGTGTATGATACTCTTACCTTGTATGAGGGAGTGTATGATACTCTTACCTTGTATGAGGGAGTGTATGATACTCTTACCTTGTATGAGGGAGTGTATGATACTCTTACCTTGTATGAGGGAGTGTATGATACTCTTACCTTGTATGAGGGAGTGTATGATACTCTTACCTTGTATGAGGGAGTGTATGATACTCTTACCTTGTATGAGGGAGTGTATGATACTCTTACCTTGTATGAGGGAGTGTATGATACTCTTACCTTGTATGAGGGAGTGTATGATACTCTTACCTTGTATGAGGGAGTGTATGATACTCTTACCTTGTATGAGGGAGTGTATGATACTCTTACCTTGTATGATGGAGTGTATGATACTCTTACCTTGTATGAGGGAGTGTATGATACTCTTACCTTGTATGAGGGAGTGTATGATACTCTTACCTTGTATGAGGGAGTGTATGATACTCTTACCTTGTATGAGGGAGTGTATGATACTCTTACCTTGTATGAGGGAGTGTATGATACTCTTACCTTGTATGAGGGAGTGTATGATACTCTTACCTTGTATGAGGGAGTGTATGATACTCTTACCTTGTATGAGGGAGTGTATGATACTCTTACCTTGTATGAGGGAGTGTATGATACTCTTACCTTGTATGAGGGAGTGTATGATACTCTTACCTTGTATGAGGGAGTGTATGATACTCTTACCTTGTATGAGGGAGTGTATGATACTCTTACCTTGTATGAGGGAGTGTATGATACTCTTACCTTGTATGAGGGAGTGTATGATACTCTTACCTTGTATGAGGGAGTGTATGATACTCTTACCTTGTATGAGGGAGTGTATGATACTCTTACCTTGTATGAGGGAGTGTATGATACTCTTACCTTGTATGAGGGAGTGTATGATACTCTTACCTTGTATGAGGGAGTGTATGATACTCTTACCTTGTATGAGGGAGTGTATGATACTCTTACCTTGTATGAGGGAGTGTATGATACTCTTAGCTTGTATGAGGGAGTGCTTACCTTGTATGAGGGAGTGCATGATACTCTTACCTTGTATGAGGGAGTGTATGATACTCTTACCTTGTATGAGGGAGTGTATGATACTCTTACCTTGTATGAGGGAGTGTATGATACTCTTACCTTGTATGAGGGAGTGTATGATACTCTTACCTTGTATGAGGGAGTGTATGATACTCTTACCTTGTATGATGGAGTGTATGATACTCTTACCTTGTATGAGGGAGTGTATGATACTCTTACCTTGTATGAGGGAGTGTATGATACTCTTACCTTGTATGAGGGAGTGTATGATACTCTTACCTTGTATGAGGGAGTGTATGATACTCTTACCTTGTATGAGGGAGTGTATGATACTCTTACCTTGTATGAGGGAGTGTATGATACTCTTACCTTGTATGAGGGAGTGTATGATACTCTTACCTTGTATGATGGAGTGTATGATGCTCTTACCTTGTATGAGGGAGTGTATGATACTCTTACCTTGTATGATGGAGTGTATGATGCTCTTACCTTGTATGAGGGAGTGTATGATACTCTTACCTTGTATGAGGGAGTGTATGATGCTCTTACCTTGTATGAGGGAGTGTATGATACTCTTACCTTGTATGAGGGAGTGTATGATACTCTTACCTTGTATGATGGAGTGTATGATGCTCTTACCTTGTATGATGGAGTGTATGATGCTCTTACCTTGTATGATGGAGTGTATGATGCTCTTACCTTGTATGATGGAGTGTATGATACTCTTACCTTGTATGAGGGAGTGTATGATACTCTTACCTTGTATGAGGGAGTGTATGATACTCTTACCTTGTATGAGGGAGTGTATGATACTCTTACCTTGTATGAGGGAGTGTATGATACTCTTACCTTGTATGAGGGAGTGTATGATACTCTTACCTTGTATGAGGGAGTGTATGATACTCTTACCTTGTATGAGGGAGTGTATGATACTCTTACCTTGTATGAGGGAGTGTATGATACTCTTACCTTGTATGAGGGAGTGTATGATACTCTTACCTTGTATGAGGGAGTGTATGATACTCTTACCTTGTATGAGGGAGTGTATGATACTCTTACCTTGTATGAGGGAGTGTATGATACTCTTACCTTGTATGAGGGAGTGTATGATACTCTTACCTTGTATGAGGGAGTGTATGATACTCTTACCTTGTATGAGGGAGTGTATGATACTCTTACCTTGTATGAGGGAGTGTATGATACTCTTACCTTGTATGAGGGAGTGTATGATACTCTTACCTTGTATGAGGGAGTGTATGATACTCTTACCTTGTATGAGGGAGTGTATGATACTCTTACCTTGTATGAGGGAGTGTATGATACTCTTACCTTGTATGAGGGAGTGTATGATACTCTTACCTTGTATGAGGGAGTGTATGATACTCTTACCTTGTATGAGGGAGTGTATGATACTCTTACCTTGTATGAGGGAGTGTATGATACTCTTACCTTGTATGATGGAGTGTATGATACTCTTACCTTGTATGAGGGAGTGTATGATACTCTTACCTTGTATGAGGGAGTGTATGATACTCTTACCTTGTATGAGGGAGTGTATGATACTCTTACCTTGTATGAGGGAGTGTATGATACTCTTACCTTGTATGAGGGAGTGTATGATACTCTTACCTTGTATGAGGGAGTGTATGATACTCTTACCTTGTATGAGGGAGTGTATGATACTCTTACCTTGTATGAGAGTGTATGATACTCTTACCTTGTATGAGGGAGTGTATGATACTCGTACCTTGTATAGTGATGATACTCTTACCTTGTATGAGTGTATGATACTCTTACCTTGTATGAGGGAGTTTATGATTCTCTTACCTTGTATGAGGGAGTGTATGATACTCTTACCTTGTATGAGGGAGTGTATGATACTCTTACCTTGTATGAGGGAGTGTATGATACTCTTACCTTGAGGGAGTGGAGTGTATGATACTCTTACCTTGTATGAGGGAGTGTATGATACTCTTACCTTGTATGAGGGAGTGTATGATACTCTTACCTTGTATGAGGGAGTGTATGATACTCTTACCTTGATACTCTTACCTTGATGAGGAGTGTATGATACTCTTACCTTGTATGAGTGCATGATACTCTTACCTTGTATGAGAGAGTATGATACTCTTACCTTGTATGAGGAGTGTATGATACTCTTACCTTGTATGAGGGAGTGTATGATACTCTTACCTTGTATGAGGGAGTGTATGATACTCTTACCTTGTATGAGGGAGTGATACTCTTACCTTGTATGAGGGAGTGCATGATACTCTTACCTTGTATGAGGGAGTGTATGATACTCTTACCTTGTATGAGGGAGTGTATGATACTCTTACCTTGTATGAGGGAGTGTATGATACTCTTACCTTGTATGAGGGAGTGTATGATACTCTTACCTTGTATGAGGGAGTGTATGATACTCTTACCTTGTATGATGAGGGAGTGTATGATACTCTTACCTTGTATGAGGGAGTGTATGATACTCTTACCTTTTATGAGGTAGTGTATGATACTCTTACCTTGTATGAGGGAGTGTATGATACTCTTACCTTGTATGAGAGTATATGATACTCTTACCTTTTATGAGGGAGTGTATGATACTCTTACCTTGTATGAGGGAGTGTATGATATTCTTACCTTGTATGAGGGTGTATGATACTCTTACCTTGTATGAGGGAGTGTATGATACTCTTACCTTGTATGAGGGAGTGTATGATACTCTTACCTTGTATGAGGGAGTGTATGATACTCTTACCTTGTATGAGGGAGTGTATGATACTCTTACCTTGTATGAGGGAGTGTATGATACTCTTACCTTGATACTCTTATGTATGGGAGTGTATGATACTCTTACCTTGTATGAGGGAGTGTATGATACTCTTACCTTGTATGAGGGAGTGTATGATACTCTTACCTTGTATGAGGGAGTGTATGATACTCTTACCTTGTATGAGGGAGTGTATGATACTCTTACCTTGTATGAGGGAGTGTATGATACTCTTACCTTGTATGTATGATACTCTTACCTTGTATGAGGGAGTGTATGATACTCTTACCTTGTATGAGGGAGTGTATGATACTCTTACCTTGTATGAGGGAGTGTATGATACTCTTACCTTGTATGAGGGAGTGTATGATACTCTTACCTTGTATGATGGAGTGTATGATACTCTTACCTTGTATGATGGAGTGTATGATACTCTTACCTTGTATGATGGAGTGTATGATACTCTTACCTTGTATGAGGGAGTGTATGATACTCTTACCTTGTATGATGGAGTGTATGATACTCTTACCTTGTATGAGGGAGTGTATGATACTCTTACCTTGTATGAGGGAGTGTATGATACTCTTACCTTGTATGAGGGAGTGTATGATACTCTTACCTTGTATGAGGGAGTGTATGATACTCTTACCTTGTATGAGGGAGTGTATGATACTCTTACCTTGTATGATGGAGTGTATGATACTCTTACCTTGTATGAGGGAGTGTATGATACTCTTACCTTGTATGAGGGAGTGTATGATACTCTTACCTTGTATGAGGGAGTGTATGATACTCTTACCTTGTATGATGGAGTGTATGATACTCTTACCTTGTATGAGGGAGTGTATGATACTCTTACCTTGTATGAGGGAGTGTATGATACTCTTACCTTGTATGAGGGAGTGTATGATACTCTTACCTTGTATGATGGAGTGTATGATACTCTTACCTTGTATGAGGGAGTGTATGATACTCTTACCTTGTATGAGGGAGTGTATGATACTCTTACCTTGTATGAGGGAGTGTATGATACTCTTACCTTGTATGAGGGAGTGTATGATACTCTTACCTTGTATGAGGGAGTGTATGATACTCTTACCTTGTATGAGGGAGTGTATGATACTCTTACCTTGTATGAGGGAGTGTATGATACTCTTACCTTGTATGAGGGAGTGTATGATACTCTTACCTTGTATGATGGAGTGTATGATACTCTTACCTTGTATGAGAGAGTGTATGATACTCTTACCTTGTATGAGAGTGCATGATACTCTTACCTTGTATGAGAGAGTGCATGATACTCTTACCTTGTATGAGAGAGTGCATGATACTCCTATCTTGTATGAGAGTGCATGATACTCTTACCTTGTATGAGGGAGTGTATGATACTCTTACCTTGTATAAGAGAGAGTATGATACTCTTACCTTGTATGAGGGAGTGTATGATACTCTTACCTTGTATGAGGGAGTGCATGATACTCTTACCTTGTATGAGGGAGTGTATGATACTCTTACCTTGTATGAGGGAGTGCATGATACTCTTACCTTGTATGAGTGTATGATACTCTTACCTTGTATGAGGGAGTGTATGATACTCTTACCTTGTATGAAGAAGTGTATGATACTCTTACCTTGTATGAGGGAGTGTATGAGGGATGATACTCTTACCTTGTATGAGGGAGTGTATGATACTCTTACCTTGTATGAGGGAGTGTATGATACTCTTACCTTGTATGAGGGAGTGTATGATACTCTTACCTTGTATGAGAGAGTGTATGATACTCTTACCTTGTATGAGGGAGTGTATGATACTCTTACCTTGTATGAGGGAGTGTATGATACTCTTACCTTGTATGAGGGAGTGTATGATACTCTTACCTTGTATGAGGGAGTGTATGATACTCTTACCTTGTATGAGAGTGTATGATACTCTTACCTTGTATGAGGGAGTGTATGATACTCTTACCTTGTATGAGGGAGTGTATGATACTCTTACCTTGTATGAGGGAGTGTATGATACTCTTACCTTGTATGAGAGAGTGTATGATACTCTTACCTTGTATGAGGGAGTGTATGATACTCTTACCTTGTATGAGGGAGTGTATGATACTCTTACCTTGTATGAGGGAGTGTATGATACTCTTACCTTGTATGAGGGAGTGTATGATACTCTTACCTTGTATGAGGGAGTGTATGACCTTGGGAGTGTATGATACTCTTACCTTGTATGAGGGAGTGTATGATACTCTTACCTTGTATGAGGGAGTGTATGATACTCTTACCTTGTATGAGGGAGTGTATGATACTCTTACCTTGTATGAGGGAGTGTATGATACTCTTACCTTGTATGAGGGAGTGTATGATACTCTTACCTTGTATGAGGGAGTGTATGATACTCTTACCTTGTATGAGGGAGTGTATGATACTCTTACCTTGTATGAGAGAGTGTATGATACTCTTACCTTGTATGAGGGAGTGTATGATACTCTTACCTTGTATGAGGGAGTGTATGATACTCTTACCTTGTATGAGAGAGTGTATGATACTCTTACCTTGTATGAGGGAGTGTATGATACTCTTACCTTGTATGAGGGAGTGTATGATACTCTTACCTTGTATGAGAGAGTGTATGATACTCTTACCTTGTATGAGGGAGTGTATGATACTCTTACCTTGTATGAGGGAGTGTATGATACTCTTACCTTGTATGAGGGAGTGTATGATACTCTTACCTTGTATGAGGGAGTGTATGATACTCTTACCTTGTATGAGTGTATGATACTCTTACCTTGTGTATGATACTCTTACCTATGTATGAGAGTGTATGATACTCTTACCTTGTATGAGGGAGTGTATGATACTCTTACCTTGTATGAGGGAGTGTATGATACTCTTACCTTGGAGTGTATGATACTCTTACCTTGTATGAGGGAGTGTATGATACTCTTACCTTGTATGAGGGAGTGTATGATACTCTTACCTTGTATGAGGGAGTGTATGATACTCTTACCTTGTATGAGGGAGTGTATGATACTCTTACCTTGTATGAGGGAGTGTATGATACTCTTACCTTGTATGAGGGAGTGTATGATACTCTTACCTTGTATGAGGGAGTGTATGATACTCTTACCTTGTATGAGGGAGTGTATGATACTCTTACCTTGTATGAGGGAGTGTATGATACTCTTACCTTGTATGAGGGAGTGTATGATACTCTTACCTTGTATGAGGGAGTGTATGATACTCTTACCTTGTATGAGGGAGTGTATGAAAATCTTACCTAGTATGATGAGTGTATGATACTCTTACCTTGTATGTATGATACTCTTACCTTGTATGAGGGAGTGTATGATACTCTTACCTTGTATGAGGGAGTGTATGATACTCTTACCTTGTATGAGGGAGTGTATGATACTCTTACCTTGTATGAGGGAGTGTATGATACTCTTACCTTGTATGAGGGAGTGTATGATACTCTTACCTTGTATGAGAGAGTGTATGATACTCTTACCTTGTATGAGGGAGTATGATACTCTTACCTTGTATGGAGTGTATGATACTCTTACCTTGTATAAGGGAGTGTATGATACTCTTACCTTGTATGAGGGAGTGTATGATACTCTTACCTTGTATGAGGGAGTGTATGATACTCTTACCTATGAGGGAGTATGATACTCTTACCTTGTATGGAGTGTATGATACTCTTACCTATGATACTCTTACCTTGTATGAGGGAGTGTATGATACTCTTACCTTGTATGAGAGAGTGTATGATACTCTTACCTTGTATGAGGGAGTGTATGATACTCTTATGATGGGAGTGTATGATACTCTTACCTTGTATGACCTTGTATGGAGTGTATGATACTCTTACCTTGTATGAGGGAGTGTATGATACTCTTAGCTTGTATGAGGGAGTGTATGATACTCTTACCTTGTATGAGGGAGTGTATGATACTCTTACCTTGTATGAGGGAGTGTATGATACTCTTACCTTGTATGAGGGAGTGTATGATACTCTGAGCTTGTATGAGGGAGTGTATGATACTCTTACCTTGTATGAGGGAGTGTATGATACTCTTACCTTGTATGAGGGAGTGTATGATACTCTTACCTTGTATGAGGGAGTGTATGATACTCTTACCTTGTATGAGAGTGTATGATACTCTTACCTTGTATGAGAGTGTATGACACTCTTACCTTGTATGAGGGAGTGTATGATACTCTTACCTTGTATGAGGGAGTGTATGATACTCTTACCTTGTATGAGAGAGTGTATGATACTCTTACCTTGTATGAGGGAGTGTATGATACTCTTACCTTGTATGAGGGAGTGTATGATACTCTTACCTTGTATGAGGGAGTGTATGATACTCTTACCTTGTATGAGGGAGTGTATGATACTCTTACCTTGTATGAGGGAGTGTATGATACTCTTACCTTGTATGAGGGAGTGTATGATACTCTTACCTTGTATGAGGGAGTGTATGATACTCTTACCTTGTATGAGGGAGTGTATGATACTCTTACCTTGTATGAGGGAGTGTATGATACTCTTACCTTGTATGAGGGAGTGTATGATACTCTTACCTTGTATGAGGGAGTGTATGATACTCTTACCTTGTATGAGGGAGTGTATGATACTCTTACCTTGTATGAGGGAGTGTATGATACTCTTACCTTGTATGAGGGAGTGTATGATACTCTTACCTTGTATGAGGGAGTGTATGATACTCTTACCTTGTATGAGGGAGTGTATGATACTCTTACCTTGTATGAGGGAGTGTATGATACTCTTACCTTGTATGAGGGAGTGTATGATACTCTTACCTTGTATGAGGGAGTGTATGATACTCTTACCTTGTATGAGGGAGTGTATGATACTCTTACCTTGTATGAGGGAGTGTATGATACTCTTACCTTGTATGAGGGAGTGTATGATACTCTTACCTTGTATGAGGGAGTGTATGATACTCTTACCTTGTATGAGGGAGTGTATGATACTCTTACCTTGTATGAGGGAGTGTATGATACTCTTACCTTGTATGAGGGAGTGTATGATACTCTTACCTTGTATGAGGGAGTGTATGATACTCTTACCTTGTATGAGAGTGTATGTGTATGAGGGAGTGTATGATACTCTTACCTTGTATGAGGGAGTGTATGATACTCTTACCTTGTATGAGGGAGTGTATGATACTCTTACCTTGTATGAGGGAGTGTATGATACTCTTACCTTGTATGAGGGATGATACTCTTACCTTGTGAGGGAGTGTATGATACTCTTACCTTGTATGAGGGAGTGTATGATACTCTTACCTTGTATGAGTGCATGATACTCTTACCTTGTATGAGTGTATGATACTCTTACCTTGTATGAGGGAGTGTATGATACTCTTACCTTGTATGAGGGAGTGTATGATACTCTTACCTTGTATGAGGGAGTGTATGATACTCTTACCTTGTATGAGGGAGTGTATGATACTCTTACCTTGTATGAGGGAGTGTATGATACTCTTACCTTGTATGAGGGAGTGTATGATACTCTTACCTTGTATGAGGGAGTGCATGATACTCTTACCTTGTATGAGGGAGTGTATGATACTCTTACCTTGTATGAGAGAGTGTATGATACTCTTACCTTGTATGAGAGTGTATGATACTCTTACCTTTTATGAGAATGTATGACACTCTTACCTTGTATGAGGGAGTGTATGATACTCTTACCTTGTATGAGGGAGTGTATGATACTCTTACCTTGTATGAGGGAGTGAATGATACTCTTACCTTGAGTGTATGATACTCTTACCTTGTATGAGGGAGTGTATGATACTCTTACCTTGTATGAGGGAGTGTATGATACTCTTACCTTGTATGAGGGAGTGTATGATACTCTTACCTTGTATGAGGGAGTGTATGATACTCTTACCTTGTATGAGAGAGTGTATGATACTCTTACCTTGTATGAGGGAGTGTATGATACTCTTACCTTGTATGAGGGAGTGTATGATACTCTTACCTTGTATGAGTGTATGATACTCTTACCTTGTATGAGGGAGTGTATGATACTCTTACCTTGTATGAGGGAGTGTATGATACTCTTACCTTGTATGAGGGAGTGTATGATACTCTTACCTTGTATGAGGGAGTGTATGATACTCTTACCTTGTATGAGGGAGTGTATGATACTCTTACCTTGTATGAGGGAGTGTATGATACTCTTACCTTGTATGAGGGAGTGTATGATACTCTTACCTTGTATGAGGGAGTGTATGATACTCTTACCTTGTATGAGGGAGTGTATGATACTCTTACCTTGTATGAGGGAGTGTATGATACTCTTACCTTGTATGAGAGTGTATGATACTCTTACCTTGTATGAGGGAGTGTATGATACTCTTACCTTGTATGAGGGAGTGTATGATACTCTTACCTTGTATGAGGGAGTGTATAATACTCTTACCTTGTATGAGGGAGTGTATGATACTCTTACCTTGTATGAGGGAGTGTATGATACTCTTACCTTGTATGAGGGAGTGTATGATACTCTTACCTTGTATGAGGGAGTGTATGATACTCTTACCTTGTATGAGGGAGTGTATGATACTCTTACCTTGTATGAGGGAGTGTATGATACTCTTACCTTGTATGAGGGAGTGTATGATACTCTTACCTTGTATGAGGGAGTGTATGATACTCTTACCTTGTATGAGGGAGTGTATGATACTCTTACCTTGTATGAGGGAGTGTATGATACTCTTACCTTGTATGAGGGAGTGTATGATACTCTTACCTTGTATGAGGGAGTGTATGATACTCTTACCTTGTATGAGGGAGTGTATGATACTCTTACCTTGTATGAGGGAGTGTATGATACTCTTACCTTGTATGAGGGAGTGTATGATACTCTTACCTTGTATGAGGGAGTGTATGATACTCTTACCTTGTATGAGGGAGTGTATGATACTCTTACCTTGTATGAGGGAGTGTATGATACTCTTACCTTGTATGAGGGAGTGTATGATACTCTTACCTTGTATGAGGGAGTGTATGATACTCTTACCTTGTATGAGGGAGTGTATGATACTCTTACCTTGTATGAGGGAGTGTATGATACTCTTACCTTGTATGAGGGAGTGTATGATACTCTTACCTTGTATGAGGGAGTGTATGATACTCTTACCTTGTATGAGGGAGTGTATGATACTCTTACCTTGTATGATGGAGTGTATGATACTCTTACCTTGTATGAGGGAGTGTATGATACTCTTACCTTGTATGAGGGAGTGTATGATACTCTTACCTTGTATGAGGGAGTGTATGATACTCTTACCTTGTATGAGGGAGTGTATGATACTCTTACCTTGTATGATGGAGTGTATGATACTCTTACCTTGTATGAGGGAGTGTATGATACTCTTACCTTGTATGAGGGAGTGTATGATACTCTTACCTTGTATGAGGGAGTGCATGATACTCTTACCTATGATACTCTTATGTATGATGGAGTGTATGATACTCTTACCTTGTATGAGGGAGTGTATGATACTCTTACCTTGTATGAGGGAGTGTATGATACTCTTACCTTGTATGAGGGAGTGTATGATACTCTTACCTTGTATGAGGGAGTGTATGATACTCTTACCTTGTATGAGGGAGTGTATGATACTCTTACCTTGTATGAGGGAGTGTATGATACTCTTACCTTGTATGAGGGAGTGCATGATACTCTTACCTTGTATGAGGGAGTGTATGATACTCTTACCTTGTATGAGGGAGTGTATGATACTCTTACCTTGTATGAGGGAGTGTATGATACTCTTACCTTGTATGAGGGAGTGCATGATACTCTTACCTTGTATGAGGGAGTGCATGATACTCTTACCTTGTATGAGGGAGTGCATGATACTCTTACCTTGTATGAGGGAGTGTATGATACTCTTACCTTGTATGAGGGAGTGTATGATACTCTTACCTTGTATGAGGGAGTGTATGATACTCTTACCTTGTATGAGGGAGTGCATGATACTCTTACCTTGTATGAGGGAGTGCATGATACTCTTACCTTGTATGAGGGAGTGCATGATACTCTTACCTTGTATGAGGGAGTGCATGATACTCTTACCTTGTATGAGGGAGTGTATGATACTCTTACCTTGTATGAGGGAGTGCATGATACTCTTACCTTGTATGAGGGAGTGTATGATACTCTTACCTTGTATGAGGGAGTGTATGATACTCTTACCTTGTATGAGGGAGTGCATGATACTCTTACCTTGTATGAGGGAGTGTATGATACTCTTACCTTGTATGAGGGAGTGCATGATACTCTTACCTTGTATGAGGGAGTGCATGATACTCTTACCTTGTATGAGAGAGTGTATGATACTCTTACCTTGTATGAGGGAGTGTATGATACTCTTACCTTGTATGAGAGAGTGTATGATACTCTTACCTTGTATGAGAGAGTGTATGATACTCTTACCTTGTATGAGGGAGTGTATGATACTCTTACCTTGTATGAGGGAGTGTATGATACTCTTACCTTGTATGAGAGAGTGTATGATACTCTTACCTTGTATGAGGGAGTGTATGATACTCTTACCTTGTATGAGGGAGTGTATGATACTCTTACCTTGTATGAGGGAGTGTATGATACTCTTACCTTGTATGAGGGAGTGTATGATACTCTTACCTTGTATGAGGGAGTGTATGATACTCTTACCTTGTATGATACTCTTACCTTTTATGAGAATGTATGACACTCTTACCTTGTATGAGGGAGTGTATGATACTCTTACCTTGTATGAGGGAGTGTATGATACTCTTACCTTGTATGAGAGAGTGTATGATACTCTTACCTTGTATGAGGGAGTGTATGATACTCTTACCTTGTATGAGGGAGTGTATGATACTCTTACCTTGTATGAGGGAGTGTATGATACTCTTACCTTGTATGAGGGAGTGTATGATACTCTTACCTTGTATGAGGGAGTGTATGATACTCTTACCTTGTATGAGGGAGTGTATGATACTCTTACCTTGTATGAGGGAGTGTATGATACTCTTACCTTGTATGAGGGAGTGTATGATACTCTTACCTTGTATGAGGGAGTGTATGATACTCTTACCTTGTATGAGGGAGTGTATGATACTCTTACCTTGTATGAGGTAGTGTGTGATACTCTTACCTTGTATGAGGGAGTGTATGATACTCTTACCTTGTATGAGAGAGTGTATGATACTCTTACCTTGTATGAGGGAGTGTATGATACTCTTACCTTGTATGAGGGAGTGTATGATACTCTTACCTTGTATGAGGGAGTGTATGATACTCTTACCTTGTATGAGGGAGTGTATGATACTCTTACCTTGTATGAGGGAGTGTATGATACTCTTACCTTGTATGAGGGAGTGTATGATACTCTTACCTTGTATGAGGGAGTGTATGATACTCTTACCTTGTATGAGGGAGTGTATGATACTCTTACCTTGTATGAGGGAGTGTATGATACTCTTACCTTGTATGAGGGAGTGTATGATACTCTTACCTTGTATGAGGGAGTGTATGATACTCTTACCTTGTATGAGGGAGTGTATGATACTCTTACCTTGTATGAGGGAGTGTATGATACTCTTACCTTGTATGAGGGAGTGTATGATACTCTTACCTTGTATGAGGGAGTGTATGATACTCTTACCTTGTATGAGGGAGTGTATGATACTCTTACCTTGTATGAGGGAGTGTATGATACTCTTACCTTGTATGAGGGAGTGTATGATACTCTTACCTTGTATGAGGGAGTGTATGATACTCTTACCTTGTATGAGGGAGTGTATGATACTCTTACCTTGTATGAGGGAGTGTATGATACTCTTACCTTGTATGAGGGAGTGTATGATACTCTTACCTGTATGATACTCTTACCTTGTATGAGGGAGTGTATGATACTCTTACCTTGTATGAGGGAGTGTATGATACTCTTACCTTGTATGAGGGAGTGTATGATACTCTTACCTTGTATGAGGGAGTGTATGATACTCTTACCTTGTATGAGAGAGTGTATGATACTCTTACCTTGTATGAGGGAGTGTATGATACTCTTACCTTGTATGAGAGAGTGTATGATACTCTTACCTTGTATGAGAGTGTATGATAGTCTTACCTTGTATGAGGGAGTATATGATACTCGTACCTTGTATGAGGGAGTGTATGATACTCTTACCTTGTATGAGAGAGTGTATGATACTCTTACCTTGTATGAGGGAGTGTATAATACTCTTACCTTGTATGAGGGAGTGAGTGTATGATATGATACTCTTACCTTGTATGAGGGAGTGTATGATACTCTTACCTTGTATGAGGGAGTGTATGATACTCTTACCTTTTATGAGGGAGTGTATGATACTCTTACCTTGTCGGAGAGTGTATGATAGTCTTACCTCTTACCTTGTATGAGGGAGTGTATGATACTCTTACCTTGTATGAGAGAGTGTATGATACTCTTACCTTGTATGAGGGAGTGTATAATACTCTTACCTTGTATGAGGGAGTGTATGATACTCTTACCTTGTATGAGGGAGTGTATGATACTCTTACCTTGCTTGAGGGAGTGTATGATACTCTTACCTTGTATGAGGGAGTGTATGATACTCTTACCTTGTATGAGGGAGTGTATGATACTCTTACCTTGTATGAGGGAGTGTATGATACTCTTACCTTGTATGAGGGAGTGTATGATACTCTTACCTTGTATGAGGGAGTGTATGATACTCTTACCTTGTATGAGGGAGTGTATGATACTCTTACCTTGTATGAGGGAGTGTATGATACTCTTACCTTGTATGAGGGAGTGTATGATACTCTTACCTTGTATGAGGGAGTGTATGATACTCTTACCTTGTATGAGGGAGTGTATGATACTCTTACCTTGTATGAAGAAGTGTTTGATACTCTTACCGTGTATGAGGGAGTGTATGATTCTCTTACCTTGTATGAAGGAGTGTATGATACTCTTACCTTGTATGAGGGAGTGTATGATACTCTTGCCTTGTATGAGGGAGTGTATGATACTCTTACCTTGTATGAAGAAGTGTATGATACTCTTACCTTGTATGAGGGAGTGTATGATACTCTTACCTTGTATGAGGGAGTGTATGATACACTTACCTTGTATGAGGGAGTGTATGATACTCTTACCTTGTATGAGGGAGTGTATGATACTCTTACCTTGTATGAGGGAGTGTATGATACTCTTACCTTGTATGAGGGAGTGTATGATACTCTTACCTTGTATGAGGTAGTGTATGATACTCTTACCTTGTATGAGAGTGTGTGATACTCTTACCTTGTATGAGGGAGTGTATGATACTCTTACCTTGTATGAGGGAGTGTATGATACTCTTACTTTGTATGAGAGAGTGTATGATACTCTTACCTTGTATGAGAGAGTGTATGATACTCTTACCTTGTATGAGAGAGTGTATGATACTCTTACCTTGTATGAGGGAGTTTATGATACTCTTACCTTGTATGAGGGAGTGTATGATACTCTTACCTTGTATGAAGAAGTGTATGATACTCTTACCTTGTATGAGGGAGTGCATGATACTCTTACCTTGTATGAGAGACTGTATGATACACTGTATACTTAAATTTAGTCTACTAAGAGTGGGGCATAGAGACTATCATCCCTAGAATCACATACATTCATACAAATGTATATGAACACGCGCGCACACACACACACACACACACGACATGACGGAAGGAATAGACTCTGAGGTGTCCCTGTTTGCAGATGACGTGAAGTTGATGAGAAGAATTCACTCGATCGAAGACCAGGCAGAACTACAAAGGGATCTGGACAGGCTGCAGACCTGGTCCAGCAATTGGCTCCTGGAGTTCAATCCCACCAAGTGCAAAGTCATGAAGATTGGGGAAGGGCAAAGAAGGCCGCAGACGGAGTACAGTCTAGGGGGTCAGAGACTACAAACCTCACTCAAGGAAAAAGATCTTGGGGTGAGTATAACACCAGGCACATCTCCTGAAGCGCACCTCAACCAAATAACTGCTGCAGCATATGGGCGCCTAGCAAACCTCAGAACAGCATTCCGACATCTTAATAAGGACTCATTCAGGACCCTGTACACAGTGTATGTTAGGCCCATATTGGAGTATGCGGCACCAGTTTGGAACCCACACCTAGCCAAGCACGTGAAGAAACTAGAGAAAGTGCAAAGGTTTGCAACAAGACTAGTCCCAGAGCTAAGAGGTATGTCCTACGAGGAGAGGTTAAGGGAAATCAACCTGACGACACTGGAGGACAGGAGAGATAGGGGGGACATGATAACGACATACAAAATACTGAGAGGAATTGACAAGGTGGACAAAGACAGGATGTTCCAGAGATTGGACACAGTTGGAAGCTGAAGACACAGATGAATCACAGGGATGTTAGGAAGTATTTCTTCAGCCACAGAGTAGTCAGTAAGTGGAATAGTTTGGGAAGCGATGTAGTGGAGGCAGGATCCATACATAGCTTTAAGCAGAGGTATGATAAAGCTCACGGCTCAGGGAGAGTGACCTAGTAGCGATCAGTGAAGAGGCGGGGCCAGGAGCTCGGACTCGACCCCCGCAACCTCAACTAGGTGAGTACAACTAGGTGAGTACACAATGTCATGAAGATCGGGGCAGGGCAGAGAAGACCGCAGACAGAGTATGGACTAGGTTGCCAAAGACTGCAAACTTCGCTCAAGGAGAAAGATCTTGGGGTGAGTATAACACCGAGCATGTCTCCGGAGGCACACATCAACCAAATAACTGCTGCAGCATACGGGCGCCTTGCAAACCTGAGAATACCGTTCCGATACCTTAGTAAGGAATCGTTTAAGACACTGTACACCGTGTACGTCAGGCCCATACTGGAGTATGCAGCACCAGTTTGGAACCCACACCTGGTCAAGCACGTCAAGAAGCTAGAAAAAGTACAAAGGTTTGCAACAAGGCTAGTTCCGGAAGTCGGACAAATGTCCTACTATGAAAGGTTGAGGGAAATCGGACTGACGACACAGGAGGACAGAAGGGTCAGGGCAGACATGATAAAGACATACAAAATACTGCGTGGAATAGATAAGGTGGACAGAGCGAGGATATTCCAGAGATGGGACACGGAAACAAGGGGTCACACTTGGAAGTTGAAGACTCAGATGAATCAAAGGGACGTTAGGAAGTATTTCTTCAGTCATAGAGTCGTCAGGAAGTGGAATAGCCTAGCAAGTGATGTAGTAGAGGCAGGAACCATACATAGCTCTAAGACGAGGTATGACAAAGGTCAGGAAGCAGAGAGAGAGAGGATCTAGTAGCGATCAGTGAAGAGGCGGGGCCAGGAGCTGAGTCTCGACCCCTGCAACCACAGTTAGGTGAGTACACACACACAGATGGATACATTCAACAATTCGAGAAATTATTTTACCTTTAATTGCTCACAAAATTGGTTCTCATATTTTTAGTTCAACGAAGAACGTAAAGATTTGTTGGAAATTATAATGATGAGTGAGAGGACGGTGAGTGAGGGAGATGAGTGAGAGGACGGTGAGTGAGGGAGATGAGTGAGAGGACGGTGAGTGAGGGAGATGAGTGAGAGGACGGTGAGTGAGGGAGATGAGTGAGAGGACGGTGAGTGAGGGACATAAGTGAGAGGACGGTGAGTGAGGGAGATGAGTGAGAGGACGGTGAGTGAGGGACATAAGTGAGAGGACGGTGAGTGAGGGAGATGAGTGAGAGGACGGTGAGTGAGGGACATAAGTGAGAGGACGGTGAGTGAGGGAGATGAGTGAGAGGACGGTGAGTGAGGGACATAAGTGAGAGGACGGTGAGTGAGGGAGATGAGTGAGAGGACGGTGAGTGAGGGAGATGAGTGAGAGGACGGTGAGTGAGGGAGATGAGTGAGAGGACGGTGAGTGAGGGAGATGAGTGAGAGGACGGTGAGTGAGGGAGATGAGTGAGAGGACGGTGAGTGAGGGAGATGAGTGAGAGGACGGTGAGTGAGGGAGATGAGTGAGAGGACGGTGAGTGAGGGAGATGAGTGAGTGGACGGTGAGTGAGGGAGATGAGTGAGAGGACGGTGAGTGAGGGAGATGAGTGAGAGGACGGTGAGTGAGGGAGATGAGTGAGGGACATGAGTGAGAAGACGGTGAGTGAGGGACATGAGTGAGAGGACGGTGAGTGAGGGACATAAGTGAGAGGACGGTGAGTAAGGGACATAAGTGAGAGGACGGTGAGTGAGGGACATAAATGAGAGGACGGTGAGTGAGGGACATGAGTGAGAGGACGGTGAGTGAGGGAGATGAGTGAGAAGACGGTGAGGGACATGAGTGAGAGGACGGTGAGTGAGGGACATGAGTGAGAAGACGGTGAGTGAGGGAGATGAGTGAGAGGACGGTGAGTGAGGGAGATGAGTGAGGGACATGAGTGAGAAGACGGTGAGTGAGGGACATGAGTGAGATGACGGTGAGTGAGGGACATGAGTGATAGGACGGTGAGTGAGGGAGATGAGCGAGAGGACGGTGAGTGAGGGAGATGAGTGAGAGGACGATGAGGGGCATAAGTGAGAGGACGGTAAGTGAGGGAGATGAGTGAGAGGACGGTGAGTGAGGGACATAAGTGAGAGGACGGTGAGTGAGGGAGATGAGTGAGAGGACGGTGAGTGAGGGACATGAGTGAGAGGACGGTGAGGGAGATGAGTGAGAGGACGGTGAGTGAGGGACATAAGTGAGAGGACGGTGAGTGAGCACATCACATACATTCAGTAACCACTTAAATAGGTACAACTTTCTATTACTGGGTAGATCCCACCCTTTGTCCCCAGTACAGCCTGAATGGTTAGTGGCATGGATCAACAAGGTTTTGGAAAAATTCCTTAGATATCCTGGTTCGTGTTGACATAATAGCATCAAGTAATTGCTGCAGATTTGTCGGCTGCACATTCATGCTGCGATTCTCCCGTTTCACTACACCCCAAAGGTTTTCTCCAAATTCTGACACTACCATCTGCATGTCGCAGCGGAAATCGTGATTCGTGAGATCAGGCGACGTTTTTCCAGTCTTCAGCTGTCCAGTTTTGCTGGTTCTGTACCCACTGTTGCCTCAGTTTCCTGTTCTTGGCTGACTGGAATCTAACCCATTGTAGTTTTCTGCTGCTGTATTCATCCACTTTAAGGTTCAACGTGTTGTGCGTTCAGAGACGTTCTGTTGCATATCCCCGTGGTTATTCCCCTGCGTGCTTACTTGAACTACTGTCACAGTCCTGTCAACTTGAACCAGTCCGGTCAGTCTCTGACCTCTCTTATTATCAAGAAGTTTACTCTCACATTCTCTGTAAACTCTAGAAACTGTTAAGTGAAAAACCAGGAGATCATCAGTTTCAGAGACACTCAGACCATCCCGTCTATCACTATCATTCCACAATCAGAGTCACTTACATCACATTTCTTTCCCTTTCTGATTTTCTGTCTAGAAACAACTGAACTTCTTGACCATGTCTGCTTGGTTTTAGACACTGACATGTTGCCACGTGACTGGCTGATTAGAAGTTTACATCAACGAGCTGGTGTACCTAATAATGTGGCCACTAAGCATAAAGAACAAAAAGGCACAATACCGTGACTGGAACAATACACAAATAACCCGCACATAGCAGAAAGAAAAACTTAAAAACTTAAGACAGCGTTTCGGCCCGACTCGGACCATTTACAAAGTCACAAAGTGTGACTTTGTAAATGGTCCAAGTCTGACCGAAACGTCGTCGTAAGCTTTTCTCTCTCCTGTGTGCGGGATTTTTGTGTCTTAATAGGAATAATAATAATTATGTTTATTATTATTATTATTAATATTATTATTATTATTATTATTATTATTATTATTATTATTATTATTATTATTATTATTGTTATTATAAGAGAATACATCACTACACGAAATATTTATTCCACAATGTGTTCAACTTTGAACTGTTAAATGTTTCTCAACAGTTAAGAGAGTTTTTGAACACGAATTTAAACAGAAACGTTGTGCCTAGGTAAAACTTGGGATTTTGGCTTAAATAGCAACGCTCTTCTTGCCGAATAAGGCAAGCTAAAATTTGTGTATGCAATAATTTCGCAAAAATCATTCTGAACCTAACGAAAAAAAAACATATTTCATTGTGTTTGTTTATTATTCAATTATTGTAAACTTATCTAAAATATATTTAGTTGGATTAGGCTAAATTAAATTGCGCTTGTTATGATAAGGTTAGGTAAGTTTTCTAAGGTTCTTTTGGTACAGAATTATTAGTTTTTACTTTAACATAAACGAAAAAAAATATATCTTTAAACGTTTAAGAGAAAATTTTAGAAAGAACTTAATTTTAAACGAGTTCTTGCTAATTGACCAGTTTTACATTTATGTGTTTTCTTAAGACTTTCTTAACTTGCGGCATTCTGACGCTCGGTTCATTGGTTAGGTTTGAAGCCTATCGACTAAAGGAGGGTGATTAAGACTGCAAGTCACCTGTGTTGCGCCTGTGTAGAATACTTTAATACCTTAAAAGGTGAGTAAACACATTATATATACACTGAGCGATGTATACCTCTCAGTGTGTATACACTAAGATGTATACTTTTCTCTTTATATACACTGAATTTACTTATAATCTCTCTTCGAAGTATTTACACTCAGATACACATCTCTAGCTTTATATACATTCAGAGATACACATCTCTCGGTGTATATACACTGATACACATATGTGTATATGTACAATGAGAGATACACATATGTGTATATATACACTGAAAGATACACATATCTGTCTGTATACACTGAGAGATACGTATTTGTGAATGAAGAACAACCAATGTGAAAAGAATAGTAAACTTCCAAGCGCTTTCGTGATTTCTTACACTATCAAGGAACTGTTCCTTGATAATGTTAGAAATCACGAAAGCGCTTGGAATTATACTGTTTTTTTCACAGTGGTTGTTCTTCATATTGTGATATTACCTGTTTACTGTGATCTTATTGCACACCTCAGTGTAAATACACTCACATACACACACACACACACACACATATATATATATATATATATATATATATATATATATATATATATATATATATATATATATATATATATATATATATACTGAGAGATACACATCTCTGTGTATATACATCGAAAGGTATCCATGTCACAGTATATACACCGAGAGCTACCCTTGTCATAGTATATACACTGACAGGAATCCATGTCACTATATACAGAGAGGGGTATCCTTGTCAAAGTATATACAGAGAGAGGTATCCTTGTCACAGTATATACAGAAAGAGGTATCCTTGTCACAGTATATACACTGAGAGGTATCCATGTCACAGTATATATACTGAGAGGTATCCATGTCACAGTATATACACTGAGAGGTATCCTTGTCACAGTATGTATACTGAGAGGTATCCATGTCACAGTATATATATTGAGAGGTATCCATGTCACAGTATATACACTGAGAGGTTTCCATGTCACAGTATATACACTGAGAGGTATCCTTGTCACAGTATGTACACTGAGAGGTATCCTTGTCACAGTATATATACTGAGAGGTATCCATGTCACAGTATATACACTGAGAGATATGTCACAGTATATATACTGAGAGGTATCCATGTCACAGTATATACACTGAAAGGTATCCATGTCACAGTATATACACTGAGAGGTATCCATGTCACAGTATATACACTGAGAGGTATCCTTGTCACAGTATGCACACTGAGAGGTATCCTTATCACAGTATATATACTGAGAGGTATCCATGTCACAGTATATACACAGAGGTATCCATGTCACAGTATATACACTGAGAGGTATCCATGTCACGGTATATACACTGAGAGGTATCCTTGTCACAGTATGTACACTGAGAGGTATCCTTGTCACAGTATATATACTGAGAGGTATCCATGTCACAGTATATACACAGAGGTATCCATGTCACAGTATATACACTGAGAGGTATCCTTGTCACAGTATGTACACTGAGAGGTATCCTTGTCACAGTATATATACTGAGAGGTATCCATGTCACAGTATATACACTGAGAGATATGTCACAGTATATATACTGAGAGGTATCCATGTCACAGTATATACACTGAAAGGTATCCATGTCACAGTATATACACTGAGAGGTATCCATGTCACAGTATATACACTGAGAGGTATCCTTGTCACAGTATGCACACTGAGAGGTATCCTTATCACAGTATATATACTGAGAGGTATCCATGTCACAGTATATACACAGAGGTATCCATGTCACAGTATATACACTGAGAGGTATCCATGTCACGGTATATACACTGAGAGGTATCCTTGTCACAGTATGTACACTGAGAGGTATCCTTGTCACAGTATATATACTGAGAGGTATCCATGTCACAGTATATACACAGAGGTATCCATGTCACAGTATATACACTGAGAGGTATCCTTGTCACAGTATGTACACTGAGAGGTATCCTTGTCACAGTATATATACTGAGAGGTATCCATGTCACAGTATATACACTGAGAGGTATCCATGTCAGTATATACACTCAGAGGTATCCTTGTCACAGTATATACACTGAGAGGTATCCATATATACTGAGAGGTATCCATGTCACAGTATATACACTGAGAGGTATCCTTGTCACAGTATGTACACTGAGAGGTATCCTTGTCACAGTATATATACTGAGAGGTATCCATGTCACAGTATATACACTGAGAGGTATCCATGTCACAGTATATACACTGAGAGGTATCCATGTCAGTATATACACTGAGAGGTATCCTTGTCACAGTATATACACTGAGAGGTATCCATGTCATTATATACACTGAGAGGTATCCTTGTCACAGTATATACTGAGAGGTATCCTTGTCACAGTATATACACTGAGAGGTATCCATGTCATTATATACACTGAGAGGTATCCTTGTCACAGTATATACACTGAGAGGTATCCTTGTCACAGTATATACTGAGAGGTATCCTTGTCACAGTATATACACTGAGAGGTATCCATGTCACAGTATATACTGAGAGGTATCCTTGTCACAGTATATACACTGAGAGGTATCCATGTCACAGTATATACTGAGAGGTATCCTTGTCACAGTATGTACACTGAGAGGTATCCATGTCACAGTATATATACTGAGAGGTATCCATGTCACAGTATATACACAGAGGTATCCATGTCACAGTATATACACTGAGAGGTATCCTTGTCACAGTATATACACTGAGAGGTATCCTTGTCACAGTATATACTGAGAGGTATCCTTGTCACAGTATGTACACTGAGAGGTATCCATGTCACAGTATATACACTGAGAGGTATCCTTGTCACAGTATATACTGAGAGGTATCCTTGTCACAGTATATACTGAGAGGTATCCTTGTCACAGAATATACTGAGAGGTATCCTTGTCACAGTATATACTGAGAGGTATCCATGTCACAGTATATACTGAGAGGTATCCTTGTCACAGTATATACTGAGAGGTATCCTTGTCACAGAATATACTGAGAGGTATCCTTGTCACAGTATATACTGAGAGGTATCCTTGTCACAGTATATACTGAGAGGTATCCTTGTCACAGTATATACTGAGAGGTATCCTTGTCACAGTATATACTGAGAGGTATCCTTGTCACAGTATATACTGAGAGGTATCCTTGTCACAGAATATACTGAGAGGTATCCTTGTCACAGTATATACTGAGAGGTATCCATGTCACAGTATATACTGAGAGGTATCCTTGTCACAGTATATACTGAGAGGTATCCTTGTCACAGAATATACTGAGAGGTATCCTTGTCACAGTATATACTGAGAGGTATCCTTGTCACAGTATATACTGAGAGGTATCCTTGTCACAGTATATACTGAGAGGTATCCTTGTCACAGTATATACTGAGAGGTATCCTTGTCACAGTATATACTGAGAGGTATCCTTGTCACAGAATATACTGAGAGGTATCCTTGTCACAGTATATACTGAGAGGTATCCATGTCACAGTATATACTGAGAGGTATCCTTGTCACAGTATATACTGAGAGGTATCCTTGTCACAGAATATACTGAGAGGTATCCTTGTCACAGTATATACTGAGAGGTATCCTTGTCACAGTATATACTGAGAGGTATCCTTGTCACAGTATATACTGAGAGGTATCCTTGTCAC
Organism: Cherax quadricarinatus; assembly: GCF_038502225.1. Taxonomy (NCBI): domain Eukaryota; kingdom Metazoa; phylum Arthropoda; class Malacostraca; order Decapoda; family Parastacidae; genus Cherax; species Cherax quadricarinatus. The sequence continues at coordinate 4,075,184 of NC_091339.1, forward strand.
AGTATATACTGAGAGGTATCCTTGTCACAGTATATACTGAGAGGTATCCTTGTCACAGTATATACTGAGAGGTACCCATGTCACAGTATATACTGAGAGGTATCCTTGTCACAGTATATACTGAGAGGTACCCATGTCACAGTATATACTGAGAGGTATCCATGTCACAGTATACACTGAGAGGTATCCATGTCACAGTATATACTGAGAGGTACCCTTGTCACAGTATATACTGAGAGGTACCCATGTCACAGTATATACTGAGAGGTACCCTTGTCACGGTATATACTGAGAGGTACCCATGTCACAGTATATATCCGTCATTATAACCTGACAATATTGCAATAATCTTGTCAATAATAAATAGCGAATATATTCATGTGTGAGTCACGTCTCGTTAAAATGAATTATTGCAAGTTTGGAAAAAATTCTTTTGTAATGAAACTCGTTCAGCGAATTTTATTAAAAATAGTCTTCTTATTTTTTGCTGATTACGTATATTTAGCGTTATTTATGTGCGTGAGTCGCCTTTTGTGTGGGTCACACTTTGTGTGGGTTATACCTGGTGTTGGTCACACCTTGTGTGGGTCACACCTTGTGTGGGTCACACATTGTGTGGGTTATACCTGGTGTTGGTCACACCTTGTGTGGGTCACACGTTGTGTGGGTTACATCTTGTGTGAGTCACACTTTGTGTGGGTCACACCTTGTATTGGTTACATCTTGTGAGTCACACCATGTGTGGGTCACCTTGTGTGGGTTCCTTGTGTGAGTCACACCAAGTATGGGTTACACCTTGTGTGGGTCACCCCTTGTGTGGGTCACACCTAATGTGGGTGTTACACCTTGTGTGGGTCACACCTAGTGTGGGTGTGTCACACCTTAAGTGGGTTACTTGTGGGGTTCACCCCTTGTGTGGGTCACACCTAGTGTGGGTATATCACACGTTAAGTTGGTTGTGGGGTTCACCCCTTATATGGGTCACCCTTTGTGTGGGTCACATCTAGTGTGGGTCACACCTAGTGTGGGTCACACCTAGTGTGGGTCACACCTAGTGTGGGCATGCTACAACTTGTGTGGGTTGTGGGATTCACCCCTTGTGTGGGTCGCACCTTGTGTGAGTTACACCTTGTGTGGGTCATACCTAATGTAGGTGTCACACTTTGTGTGGGTCACACCTAGTGTGGGTGTGTCACACCTTAAGTGGGTTACTTGTGGTGTTCACCCGTTGTGTGGGTCACACCTGGTGTGGGTATGTCACACGTTAAGTGGGTTACTTGTGGGGTTCACCCCTTATGTGGGTCACCCCTTGTGTGGGTCACACCTAGTGTGGGCGTGCTACAACTTGTGTGGGTTGTGGGATTCACCCCTTGTGTGGGTCGCACCTTGTTTGAGTTACACCTTGTGTGGGTCACCCCTTGTGTGAGTTGCACCTTGTGTGGGTCACACCTAGTATGGGTGTGTCACACTTGTGTGGGTCACTTGTTTGGGTTACACCTTGTGTGGGTCACTTGTGTGGGTTACACTTTGTGTGGGTCACTTGTGTGGGTCACACTTTGTGTGGGTCACAACATGTGTTGTACTTACATAATCAACGGTACAAACATTACTCTGCTACACTTCTCCGAAATACCAAAGATTGCATTTTATACTTATAAATATATATATATATATATATATATATATATATATATATATATATATATATATATATATATATATATATATATATATATATACGATATAAATGACCCACCAAACCAGACTTGACGTCAATATTACTAACGAATTTAAAATCTTTAAGCACTCTGCCTCCACCAGATTCTCTCATTTTTCACAATGTTTCATTAGTCGTGCCAGGACCAGCAACCCAAAAAATAAAAACACTCTCAAATACATTAATTATTCCCGCAATTGTAATTTTTTCTATATAAAGCTCATTTATTTCCCAGCTTTACCTCAAAATAAATTATACAATAACCATTAACCGCAGCTTTGTCCTGGAGGTCACATGTTTTACGATAAAACTGGGGTCGTGGCTGGGGTCGTGGCAGGGGTCGCAGTAGGGGTCGGGACAGACCCCCCAAGGCCATATATTCGAACTGTTTTTAATTGCTTATCGTGTAAAGGGTTAAAATTACCGTGTTTCCCAGTTTTAAACAGCCGTGTTTGGTTATAATGCCACCTATGAACTCCTGTTTTTCTTACTTGTAAAACAACTTACCTGTGGCGGTGTTGTACTGCTTAATTATGTAAACAAAAAATGGATTTATACATTGTTAAATGGCCATTGATTCTTTAATTCTCACAGGTATTCTGACAGGTGTTCTGATATACGGGTATTTTATCAGATACTAACAGGTATTGTAGCAGGTATTGACAGGTATTGTAAGCCTCGCTTAAATATCTTCGACATTTTCCAAAAAATGTCAGCTGAATTTAATTGCTTCAAAATTAAACGTATTTTTGCATTTTTCTCAGTATATTTTGTTGCACTGCAACTGGTCATTATAAATGGTCACATCATCAATGATGTACGTCGTTATCATCAGTGATGTACATCATTATCACTGGTCACGTCAGTGATGTACATCGTTGTTATCAATGGTCACATCATCAGTGATGTACATCATTATCACTGGTCACGTCAGTGATGTACATCGTTGTTATCAATGGTCACATCATCACTGATGTACGTCGTTATCATCAGTGATGTACATCATTATCACTGGTCACGTCAGTGATGTACATCGTTGTTATCAATGGTCACATCATCACTGATGTATGTCGTTATCATCAGTGATGTACATCATTATCACTGGTCACGTCAGTGATGTACATCGTTGTTATCAATGGTCACATCATCAGTGATGTACATCGTTATCAATGGTTACATCATCAATGATGTGCATCGTTATCAATGGTCACATCATCAGTGATGTACATCGTTATCAATGGTCACATCATCAGTGATGTACATCGTTATCAGTGGTCACATCATCAGTGATGTACATCGTTATCAGTGGTCACATCATCAGTGATGTACATCGTTGTTATCAATGGTCACATCATCAGTGATGTACATCGTTATCAATGGTCACATCATCAGTGATGTACATCGTTATCAATGGTCACATCATCAGTGATGTACATCGTTATCAATGGTCACATCATCAGTGATGTACATCGTTATCAATGGTCACATCATCAGTGATGTACATCGTTATCAATGGTCACATCATCAGTGATGTACATCGTTGTTATCAATGGTCACATCATCAGTGATGTACATCGTTATCAATGGTCACATCATCAGTGATGTACATCGTTGTTATCAATGGTCACATCATCAGTGATGTACATCGATGTTATCAATGGTCACATCATCAGTGATGTACATCGTTATCAATGGTCACATCATCAGTGATGTACATCGTTGTTATCAATGGTCACATCATCAGTGATGTACATCGTTGTTATCAATGGCCACATCATCAATGATGTACATCGATGTTATCAATGGTCACATCATCAGTGATGTACATCGTTATCAATGACCACATCATCAATGATGTACATCGATGTTATCAATGGTCACATCATCAGTGATGTACATCGTTGTTATCAATGGTCACATCATCAGTGATGTACATCGTTGTTATCAATGGTCACATCATCAGTGATGTACATCGATGTTATCAATGATCACATCATCAGTGATGTACATCGTTATCAATGGTCACATCATCAGTGATGTACATCGTTGTTATCAATGGTCACATCAATGATGTACATCGATGTTATCAATGGTCACATCATCAATGATGTACATCGTTGTTATCAATGGTCACATCATCAGTGATGTACATCGTTGTTATCAATGGTCACATCAGTGATGTACATCGTTGTTATCAATGGTCACATCATCAGTGATGTACATCGTTGTTATCAATGGTCACATCATCAGTGATGTACATCGTTGTTATCAATGGTCACATCATCAGTGATGTACATCGTTATCAATGGTCACATCATTAATGATGTACATCGTTATCAATGGTCACATCATCAGTGATGTACATCGTTGTTATCAATGGTCACATCAGTAATGTACATTGTTATCAATGGTTACATCATCAGTAATGTACATTATCAGTGGTCACATCATCAATGATGTGCATCGTTATCAATGGTCACATCATCAGTGATGTACATTGTTATCAGTGGTCACATCATCAGTGATGTACATCATTGTTATTGTAGCTTGCTAAGAATATGTTACATTTTATTCTGCGTGTCACACTCCCATATAGGCTGCCTCCCAACCAGTGAACCAGGTGCTAAGGGTTTAACGATCAATAGGGTACCCGTCGCTAAATCAGCACCTTGGTTCATTGACCAGTCAAAGACAAGCTCGCCAAAGCTGAAGCAACGTGGTTCACTTGTACGTGTGTTCGTAATAGTTATCAGTGGACTCATCATCAGAGTGATGTACATCATTGTTATCAACGGTCACATCAACAGTGATGTACGTCATTATGATCACCAGCTGCTCAGAATGCACCTTCCTGTGTGGAGAGAATGTCAGCTCTTCAGGGCTAACCTGACCCCCCCCCCATCCTAACACCAGTCATACTTCACACCACCAGCGAATAATATCCCGTCATGTGTCTCAGGACGAGGGGGGTGGGTATAAGTATGTGGTGTGTTTCCATGAGGGAGTTTGGTAATTTACTCCGAGCACATACATGTCTAGTGTTGCTCTACACTGGTCGGAACACCAAACTGCAGTTAGTACCATAATGGACGTTCACTACTTAGTTTGTTAAACTTAGAGATTGATGGTTTTCCCACACAAAAAAAAATTATTCAAATTGGGTTGATGAATACGACACATGTTCACCTCTTGGGTATCTTTATTATGGAGACGTTTCGCCCACCAGTGGCTTTATTAGTACAATACAGAGAATAAAAGGAGAAAGACGTGCTGAGGCAATTCAAGATGATCAGTTCCTCAGCCTTGACAGGAAGTGTTAAGTTCCAGCTTGACAGGTGTTGTTCATTCACTTAGTCTTGATAGAAGGTGTTCAGTCCCTCAGCTTTGACAGGACGTATTGAGTCTCCTTGAAGACTTAAAAGAGACCATCTCAAGCTTCTGGATAAAACATCACCACAAAGTTGTATATCAAGTTTCTGGATAAGGTGACACCACCACAAAACTATATACCAAGTTTCTGGATAAGAGGACACCACCACAAAACTGTCTACCAAGTTTCTGGATAAGAGGACGCCACCATAAAACAGTATACCAAGCTTATGGATAATAGTATGAATACTGATAAGCGTGAAGGGATCAGTAACCCCTTTTCTTGTAACCTCTTCTCTGACTCCAGACCTTACATATCTAAGAATTCGTACTATGTCAAATGTACGTTAAATTTGATGAGCGTTGATTCAACGTCCATACGCCTACGTTTCTTGCCAGTTCCAGTCATAACGCACACACTGTATTGGATGTTACTGCCATGGACCAATAGAAGGAGAAAAAATCTTTATCCGGTGATCTCACTGTGATAGTTACTGATGTTGACTCCTCAGCATGTAAACAGTGTGGTATTAGTAGAGTGTCAGCTTCCTCCTGTGGAGATGTATTTCACTATCTTGGCATCAGTGAGATACTCTCTGTTATTAAGAGGACAAACTGGAGGATGACGACTCTGGTGGAGGTGAGTAGGTCTTAGTGGTGCCTCCAGTACTGCTCCACACTGTCACATCTTTCTCCACGGAGAAAATAAATTGCTATCATCGAGTTTATGTACATTGTCATTATTTTCTACTCATTAATAAGAAGCATAATAGGACATTTCTCGTTATCATTATTTTAAAAGCATATTTTTCAGTCTCTAGTTCAGTTCAGTGGAAGCCTCTTATCCTGATTTCTCTGAGAAGAAACCCTTGAAGATCACCACGTGTTTATTGCCATGAGGATCCTGCCAGGACAGTTCGTGTTGCTTCTTTGCAGCAGCGAGGTCGAGAGTCATAATTACTTAAGTTTGTCTCACTTCTCTCACTGCTCTTTGGGAGACTTCCTTAGTAATTCTCGGACTGCAGCGTTGTCAGTGACAGATAAACTGTGCAGTTTCATTTATACCAACAATAGACCATCAGATGGATATCTTGTTGCAGACAACCATCCCAGCCAGTCATGAAGTGATTCATTCTCCGCTTCTTTTGCTCGACATAAGATTGATATGAAATCCTGCACAACTGCCTGTTCCTGAACATTTGGTACATGCAACACTGCACAACTGCCTGTTCTTGAACATTTGCTACATGCAACTTTGAGAGATTACTAACTTCAGTTCCACTTTTTCCTTTAGGGAACACGGGAACAACTCTTCAGTTGTGTGTACAACAGATCGGTTTCAAGATTTTGCTTAAGTTCTGGAATAACCTTTTATCATTCATCTGTGACTTCGTGTATAACAACGCCTTGAGAGGAGTGAGTTGTCTCTACACTTCCTGCACTAGAGTCTGTCTTCATTTAGATCACAGTTGTTAGAACATAATGAAGTAGCCAAATTTCTTCCAGTATCTTCTGTTGCCGGAAGGTTACTGTGACTTTCAACAGCAGTATTATACACTGTGTTCTCAAGTTTCAACGAGGCTGAGTGAGATAATGAAGAAAGTGACTAAGTATACTGATCACTTTCTGTAAGGTGTCTTGAACGGTTCACTTTGTTAGTCGTTCTCCTCTCCTGGATACAAGTTTTTTTTAGCTTGTCTCATACACAGTAACATCCCACAAAACCTCGGTAATCAGATTTGGTGTATTTACAACACCGGAGCTGCTCACCAATTTATTTTTTAGTTTTTGCAGTGTCATTTTGCATGATGTAAGTTTGAATAATTATATTCAGATGATGGAGGTCACGATAATTTTAGTGAATTTTAAAATTTTTCTAGTATGAGTCGCTTCAGTAAGATTTGCTTCGCTTTATCGTCTCATCTGAAGCAACTGATCCACATAACTTCAGGTTGAAAGTCATCAGAATATATCGATTTACTTCATAACTCTGGCTTCCAGAACTTAATCTCGCGTCCAGAATGATCCTTGAGTTTATCCTCCAATTTATATGTCTTATAATTTGGCATTGTGGTAGTTTATATGACAGAACTGCATCAACACACAACTTTCTCGAGGAAAGGTCACTCGCTCACCCTGGGACTGATAGTTCTTTCAACAAACTTCCATATATATACTCGAATTCTCGTGTACTTTTGCTTGTTTTGTTGTTACACTTGTTTGGCCTGCCCGTGTATGTCTAATATCTCTTTGTGTGTCGTCACAGCGACGTAAGTCGCTATAACTCTCTCTCTCCTGCATTTTCAATTGCTTCAAAAAGGCCGACTTTTTATTTATAAATTTATAGGAAGATAATTACCCATGGTCAGTGGATACCTCCGTCATACACTCCCAAACATTTATACCAGTATAAAACATTTATTGAATTGTGTAATAATACCACATAAATTCTTTCTTCAAACTCGTTAATGCTGCATATGAATAATTGACAGACAAGCTGATTTCAGTCCTCCACATGATCACCTTCAAGAAGTCTTAGTCTCAAAAAAATCACTAATGCTGAGGAGAGGCGGTTGGGGGGGGGGAAGGTGTCTAAAAGAACCACATGACTGCCTAAAATTTTTGTATATAATGTCTACAAAGCAGTGTATATACATAGATGTATATACATAGAGGTGTAAATATACACCGAGATGAGTATACACAGATGAGTTTATACGAACAGAGGTATATACAAAATTTCCTCTAACTTGTAATATCCACGAATATTTATTGATAAAGCTTTTCGTAAAGCTAGAAAAAAACATTCTACAGGACAGAGCCTAATACGGACTATAAGCTTGAGAATTTGTTTGGTCTCAGACCTGGCCACGGGGGCGTTGACCCCCGAAACCCTCTCCAGGTATACTCCAGGTATATAATGAAATTCTCTATCACTTCCCACAAGTTGTCTTTAAATATGACAATACCATGAAACAAAAATTAATTAAAAATTCTCCCAAGCAATCTGTAGGATGTGTATACTCCATCCCTTGTAAAAGTTGTGATAACTTTTATTTGGGACAAACTGGGAAATCTCTTGAGACCAGAGTTAGACAATATAAATATGCAGTAACCACTGGACAAGAGTCCAGTGTTTTGTTCAGTCATGTAAGGGATACAGGTCATTGTGTACTTTGTTCAGTCATGTAAGGGATACAGGTCATTGTGTAGATTGGACTAATGCCAAAGAATTACCTCCCTGTAATTCTACAGTGCAACGAAATATTGTTAAATCATTTCTTATCATGCATGATGCACAGCATATTTCAAATTTGAGTTCTGGTATGTATAAACTTAGTAACTTTATAGTCCAGAATATTCTTCATTGTCTTAAAAGAAAAAATATTTTTCGCAAATATACAGCGTGTTCTTTGTCATACGAATATTTTGACTTAATGTTGGACAAATGCATCTGCAGGACCTGTTTGTGTGAGGTGTTGTTACCTTCTCTGTGTGAGGTGTTGTTACCTTCTCTGTGTGAGGTGTTGTTACCTTCTCTGTGTGAGGTGTTACCTTCTCTGTGTGAGGTGTTGTTACTTTCTCTGTGTGAGGTGTTACCTTCTCTGTGTGAGGTGTTGTCACCTTCTCTGAGTGAGGTGTTGTCACCTTCTCTGAGTGAGGTGTTGTTACCTTCTCTGTGTGAGGTGTTGTCACCTCACTGTTTAACATTTTAAATATGCTTCTCTTGCTATTCATCTGAAGATGTGTAAACACATTAAACCGCTCACGTTTGACTTCCTATTTTCACTGTGGTAATTTTATGTACAAAGATATGCATGCACAGCAAGGTGTATATACACAGACAGGTGTATATACACAGACAGGTGTATATACACAGACAGGTGTATATACACAGACAGGTGTATATACACAGACAGGTGTATATACACAGACAGGTGTATATACACAGACAGGTGTATATACACATACAGGTGTATATACACAGACAGGTGTATATACACTGACAGGTGTATATACACAGACAGGTGTATATACACATACAGGTGTATATACACAGACGTGTATATACGCAGACAGGTGTATATACGCAGACAGGTGTATATACACAGACAGGTGTATATACAGACAGGTGTATATACACAGACAGGTGTATATACACAGACAGGTGTATATACACAGACAGGTGTATATACAGACAGGTGTATATACACAGACAGGTGTATATACACAGACAGGTGTATATACACAGACAGGTGTATATACACAGACAGGTGTATACACAGACAGGTGTATACACAGACAGGTGTATACACAGACAGGTGTATACACAGACAGGTGTATATACACAGATAGGTGTATATACACAGACAGGTGTATATACACAGACAGGTGTATATACACAGACAGGTGTATATACACATACAGGTGTATATACACAGACAGGTGTATATACACAGACAGGTGTATATACACAGACAGGTGTATATACACAGACAGGTGTATATACACAGACAGGTGTATATACACATACAGGTGTATATACACAGACAGGTGTATATACACAGACAGGTGTATATACACAGACAGGTGTATGTGCACAGACAGGTGTATATACACAGACAGGTGTATATACACAGACAGGTGTACATACACATACAGGTGTATATACACAGACAGGTGTATATACACAGACAGGTGTATATACACATACAGGTGTATATACACAGACAGGTGTATATACGCAGGTGTATATACACAGACAGGTGTATGTGCACAGACAGGTGTATATACACAGACAGATGTATGTGCACAGACAGGTGTATATACACAGACAGGTGTATATACACAGATAGGTGTATATACACAGACAGGTGTATGTGCACAGACAGGTGTATATACACAGACAGGTGTATGTGCACAGACAGGTGTATATACACATACAGGTGTATATACACAGACAGGTGTATATACACATACAGGTGTATATACACATACAGGTGTATATACACAGACAGGTGTATATACACAGACAGGTGTATATACACAGGTGTATATACACAGACAGGTGTATGTGCACAGACAGGTGTATATACACAGACAGATGTATGTGCACAGACAGGTGTATATACACAGACAGGTGTATATACACAGATAGGTGTATATACACAATCAGGTGTATGTGCACAGACAGGTGTATATACACAGACAGGTGTATATACACAGACAGGTGTATGTGCACAGACAGGTGTATATACACAGGTGTATATACACAGACAGGTGTATGTGCACAGACAGGTGTATATACACAGACAGGTGTATGTGCACAGACAGGTGTATGTGCACAGACAGGTGTATATACACAGGTGTATATACACAGACAGGTGTATGCGCACAGACAGGTGTATATACACAGACAGGTGTATGTGCACAGACAGGTGTATATACACAGACAGGTGTATATACACAGACAGGTGTATATACACAGACAGGTGTATATACACAGACAGGTGTATATACACAGACAGGTGTATATACACAGACAGGTGTATATACACAGACAGGTGTATATACACAGACAGGTGTATATACACAGACAGGTGTATATACACAGACAGGTGTATATACACAGACAGGTGTATATACACAGACAGGTGTATATACACAGGTGTATATACACAGACAGGTGTATATACACAGACAGGTGTATATACACAGACAGGTGTATACATACAAGAATGTGCATAAAATGAGTTTGCTTAGTATTTTAGGTTTTAAATATGACGTTGATTGAGAAGTTGTTGGGGGACTTGATTGCTGGGGTTGACGAGGGCGTTATGGAAGATATGAGTGGCAGTTGATGGTCGAGTTGAGAATTAATTAAGAAGTTTGGATGGGAATTAATAAAGACGTTATGGGGAAACTAACAGAAGAGTTGAAGGGGAAACTGATAGATGAGTTGAAGGGGGAACTAAGGACTAATGGAAGAATTGAAAGGGGACTAACGGAAGAGTTGAGGGGGACTAACGAAAGAGTTGATGGGGACTAACGGAAGAGTTGAGGGGGACTAACGGAAGAGTTGAGGGGGACTAACGGAAGAGTTGAGGGGGACTAACGGAAGAGTTGAGGGGGACTAACGGAAGAGTTGAGGGAGAGAATAACGGAAGACTGAAGAGGGAGTTTATTGAAGAATTGAGGAGTAGAAGAAGAGTAGTTGGTGGGAAATAAGAGTGAGAACTGACGAGAGTTAATGGATAAGTTGATCTGGAAGAGGGAGCTGTCAGCAGTATCCTGTGGCTAACACTGAATGTCAGCAGTATCCTGTGGCTAACACTGAATGTCAGCAACCTCCTGTGGCTAACACTGAGTATCAGCAACCTCCTGGGACTGACAATGAAAGTCAGTAGTTTCCTGTGACTGACACTGAATTTCAGCATCCTCCTGTGACTAACACTGAGTGTCAGCAACCTCCTGTGGCTAACACTGAGTGTCAGCAACCTCCTGTGGCTAACACTGAATGTCAGCAACCTCCTGTGGATAACACTGAATGTCAGCAACCTCCTGTGGATAACACTGAATGTCAGCAACCTTCTGTGGCTAACACTGAGTGTCAGCAACCTCCTGGGACTGACAGTGAAAGTCAGTAGTTTCCTGTTGCTGACACTAAATGTCAGCAACCTCCTGTTGCTGATACTAAATGTCAGCATCCTCCTGTGACTAACACTGAGTGTCAGCAACCTCCTGTGGCTAACACTGAGTGTCAGCAACCTCCTGTGGCTAACACTGAATGTCAGTAACCTCCTGTGGATAACACTGAATGTCAGCAACCTCCTGTGGATAACACTGAATGTCAGCAACCTCCTGTGGCTAACACTGAATGTCAGTAACCTCCTGTGGATAACACTGAATGTCAGCAACCTCCTGTGGATAACACTGAATGTCAGCAACCTCCTGTGGATAACACTGAATGTCAGCAACCTCCTGTGGCTAACACTGAATGTCAGTAACCTCCTGTGGATAACACTGAATGTCAGCAACCTCCTGTGGATAACACTGAATGTCAGCAACCTCCTGTGGCTAACACTGAGTGTCAGCAACCTCCTGGGACTGACAATGAAAGTCAGTAGTTTCCTGTTGCTGACACTAAATGTCAGCAACCTCCTGTTGCTGATACTAAATGTCAGTATCCTTTTTTGGCTGACACTAAATGTTAGCAGCCCCCTGTGACTGACATTGAATGTCAGCAGCCTCCTGTGGCTGACAGTGGATTTAAATTTCATCCCTGTTATGCACAGTAATCCTCGTAGGATTAATCTGGGATTTCCATTTGTTTTCCAAGTTCACAGTCGTAATCCTTCTTCAGCTGCTTCCTAATCTTTATCCTGGATGTAATCTTATAACATTATATATGTTCGCTTCTACCTTATATAAGGAGTACCGTATATCAGGTTGTTCCTTATATTAGGTGCACCTTATATCAGGTTGTACCTTATATTAGGGAGTACTATTAGTGTACCTTATATTAGGGTGTACCTTATATTAGGGTGTACCTTACATTAGGGTGTACCTTACATTAGGGTGTACCTTATATTAGATGTACCTTATATTAGGGTGTACCTTATATTAGGGTGTACCTTATATTAGGGTGTACCTTATATTAGGGTGTACCTTATATTAGGGTGTACCTTATACTAGGGTGTACCTTATACTAGGGTGTACCTTATATTAGGGTGTACCTTATATTAGGGTGTACCTTATATTAGATGTACCTTATATTAGGGTGTACCTTACATTAGGGTGTACCTTATATTAGGGTGTACCTTACATTAGGGTGTACCTTAGATGTACCTTATATTAGGGTGTACCTTACATTAGGGTGTACCTTATATTAGGGTGTACCTTATATTAGATGTACCTTACATTAGGGTGTACCTTACATTAGGGTGTACCTTATATTAGATGTACCTTATATTAGATGTACCTTATATTAGGGTGTACCTTATATTAGGGTGTACCTTACATTAGGGTGTACCTTATATTAGATGTACCTTATATTAGGGTGTACCTTACATTAGGGTGTACCTTATATTAGAGTGTACCTTACATTATGGTGTACCTTATATTAGGGTGTACCTTATATTAGATGTACCTTATATTAGAGTGTACCTTACATTATGGTGTACCTTACATTAGATGTACCTTATATTAGGGTGCACCTTATATTAGATGTACCTTATATTAGATGTACCTTACATTAGGGTGTACCTTATATTAGGGTGTACCTTACATTAGGGTGTACCTTATATTAGGGTGTACCTTACATTAGGGTGTACCTTATATTAGATGTACCTTACATTAGGGTGTACCTTATAGTAGGGTGTATCTTACGTTGGGGTTTACCTTATATTAGGGTGTACCTTACATTAGGGTGTACCTTATATTAGGGTGTACCTTACATTAGGGTGTACCTTATATTAGATGTATCTTATATTAGGGTGTACCTTATATTAGATGTACCTTATATTAGGGTGTACCTTACATTAGGGTGTACCTTATATTAGGGTGTACCTTATATTAGGGTGTACCTTATATTATTGTGTGCCTTACATTATGGTGTACCTTATATTAGGGTGTACCTTATATTAGGGCGTACCTTATATTAGATGTACCTTATATTAAGATGTACCTTATATTAGGGTGTACCTTATATTAGGGTGTACTTTGTTACGAAGGATACCTGTTGGGTACAGGTTGAGGTTGGAGTCAGTTAAAGGCAAACTGCCCCGTTTATTAAGTTAAGTTTGACTGTTGTAATGACCATGTATAATATGGACCTACTCTCAGGCGTGTTGGGAAATACTGAGGCTGGTTATAGCTACCCGCCTTGTGGAATGATGGCTGTCTTTCGACTGTGAACTTGAGAAAGGTAGGGAGGGGAAGTGGGTGCTTTAGGAGTTCATGTAGGTCTTGTGCATGTAGTGAGGTCACCAGTATGTCTCCATTGTTGAAGGTTTTGCTGGAATAACCTGCAGGCAAGGCGGGTCGAGGCTGAGGATGAGTCACCTTGCAGGGTTCTCTGTCATGTGAAGGAGGTTATCCAGGTGACAACATTTTCACTTTTCGTATACATGTATCTTTACTGTTGTTACTGAGTGCTGAATCTCACTCAGTATTATGGGATTCGTTAGACGGTAGATGGTAGCAAAAGAAACACCGATGACTGTTATGGAAGGTGAATATTTGGAGAGCAACCATCCTGCCTGTCTGCTCTCTTTTAAGGTAAGTTGGACTCTGAGACAAAGCCCTGGAGGCTACAGCCCATGTGTGGGGAAGCATGTGACATCATGCTTCCCCACAATGAGATTAATCAATTGTTATTCATGTGAACTACGGATTCTGAGGAAACTTAAAAAGAATAAAGTGTTTAACAGAAAAGGCAAAATTGGTGCACACAAGTATTTTACTGTTAAATCTCAGAATTCGGAGACAACATGAACACTTTAAAAAGAATTGGATCCACGATTAATAACTAATGGAAGAGTGACCAAGAAACTTGATCTCTGATCTGAAAAATTGACATTTAGATAGTTTACTCTTTAAATTAACATCTACAGCACTTACCAAGCACCAGATTGAGTCTTTTGAGATGCGTTTCCAAATCTTCAGACATGGCGATCACATCGGTGTACACCATGAGTGCGTTACTTATGAGGCCTCTAAATATGTTAGTTGTGAGCCTCGCAAATGTGATAGGGGATGACCTTAATCCAATAGCCATTCTGAGGAAATGATAATGACCTTTTGGAGTGGAAAAGGCGGTTAGTTCTTGGCTCTCCTTGTGAAGAGGGACTTGTGCAAGAATGGTATATAATACCGACAAGATGAAATTAAGACACATGTGCAACATCTGGGTATCTTTATTGTAGACGTTTCGCCATCCAGTAGCTTTATCAATACAAATTCCAAGACATAACTTGAAGACAGTAGGACTATATACAGAAGATGAGGTAATCAGTCCCTCAACCTAGGAGTAGGTGCGAAGAGCACCGCAGTCGTGGAGAATCTGAAGCAGAAGGAGCCTGGCGCTTATATACTAACGTCAGGTGTAGCAGACGAGGGCATAGTCACTGGTCGGCGGGATTCCCGAGTGGAAGTAGGTCCTTCCCAAAGAGATGGGTTAGTTGTAGTAGTAGTTGTCGTAGTCGTGAAGGTTATGTACATGTCATCAGAATCAAGATTCCATGATGTTGCAGTGTCTGACAAGTTGTGCAAGAATGGTATATAATACCGACAAGATGAAATTAAGACACATGTGCAACATCTGGGTATCTGGTAAAGGACTTTATCTCTATATTATGTCAGAGATAACCAAATACAGAAAGTGGGAAACGATCTGGTATTGTTTTAGCATTCAACTTGCTAAATTCAATCACTGGCTGCCAACTACCATCCTTCTTAGGCACTAGGATCAAGAATACATACCAGAATGAATTACTATGTGTGATGACCGCTATCAAGCATATTGTTAACTAGTTCTTCTGCAACAGCAACCTGCAAATGAGGCATTCTGTATGCAGGTATGTACATAGGTCTAGTTCCAGGTTCAAGTGGAATATAGTGGGAGAGTAGGTTCGTTAAACCCATCTTCTCATCTGGTAAAACAACGGTTCTATAACGTTTGTTCAACAGATGCAACAAACCCGTAACTTCGTCTAGGAAGTCAGTGGGAACTAAATCTTTCTATATTGGTGGAGTGGATGGATCCTCCCTGGTTGAAATAGGGCCAACCCACCTGTCAAGTGGCAACTCTTTTTCTACCTGAACAGGATACGGATAGTGAACAAGGTCAACTATGGTGTTCACTCTGAGGTGGACACTCTGACCAGAGGTATTTGCAAGGAAGAAGTGGTGTGAAGGCTTACTCAGCCCTGTAACAACTTCAGACAGTATTACCAAGGCTGGCTCCTCCTCAGGAAAATTAGTGAATAGAAAAAGAAATAATAACAGACAAACATAAACACTTTATTATATAGAAAATATAAAACACTTAAATATGAAATATTAATCCTACATTAAAGAAAATGAAAAATGAAAAATATAAATGATAACTGAATTCAACGCTAATATATATAGGGGTGTCTGGTGTTGGTGACACTGAATGTTGTTGAAATCGTAGCAGTTGCTGATGATGGGGGGGGGTCTCAGGTGTTGGTTACAACCCATCGGTTCGTTCTTCACAGTATAGCCTTGAGTATTATATCCCGATGACAGGAAAGCAGGTTCTTTACCACTGCAATGATGAGGGGTTACGTCCTGCAATTTCATACAGGTGCACAGGTAATTAAATTCAAAAAGGGGAAGTCTCAGGATGTTAGTCCATCTCCATCAGTTCTGCTCGTTGATTGGCAGGTGACCCTCTCTGTCATCCAAGCAGGAAAGATAGACAGGTTACCCACTGCTTAAGAAATCACTCTCCATGATAAGTACAATACCTAAAAGATGTGGTGATTATCACAACAGTCAACCTAGAGCAAGACTGAAAGAACTAAGTTTATTATTGGTCAAAAGTGAAGCTTTCAATCAATAAATCCACTAGAATACAAGGCAGGCATGTACTTACAGTAGTGCTGGGAGCTGTGAGTCTAGTGATTACTGTTTGGACCGGAGCCCCACACGTCACCTTTCGGGGGGGGGGGAGAAGGATGGGAAGGGATAGCAGGAGCTAGACTGACCCTACCTTAACAAGCAGCCGGCAGTCAAACTATCACTTTCGGGGTGGGGGAAAAAAGGCGGGAGCTTGACGTACCCTACCTTAAAAAGTAGCCGGCAATGAAACTATTGTTACTATATACTCCCTCTCTACTCCTATCTATTGAACTTTTCCCTCACAAGTGGACCTTGTTATCTCTTACAACATGTAAGGATGGCTCGACATACAAACCTTTTACCTTACAAGAATTACTGTCAATTAGGACGTTATCACCATCTGGAACACGAGGAACACCAGACACTCTAGTGAGTGCTCTAGCTGCCACAGAAACGTCTTTCTGCAGATGGCCTGTGACATCAAAAAGAGATGGCATGACTTGTTGCAAGTAGTCGTTTTCTGACAAGGCATCCCCTGTGGAGGAACTATTACTTGGACGAGTAGCCATCGTAGGGATAGTCTCAGTACCCAAGGTTGTCTGAGGTTCCTCTTGTCACCTGGGGCGACTGCACACTCTCCTGCGTGCACGAGGTTGCAAGGATTGGATTCTAGATAGGAATGACAGGATTACTAGTGACTGACCGCCTGTTTACATTACTAGAGAACGCGCAAGTCTGTGAGGACTCAATCCGAACTTTATACTCTGTAATAGTATGACAGAGCTTTGATCCAAGCCGGTAGCCCAAGAATGGTACGATCAGGTTGCCAGTTCGGGCTTGCCATTGGTAAGGATCAAGCACGATATGTAAGACTCACATCGATGCAAATTCCAGTAGATCACCAGGGAAATTTTCTGGTCTACAATGAGAAAGGCAGAAAAGGCTCTACCCTGGATAGAGAAGGTGAGGGATGTCTGACCTCAGACAAGCAGACTAGAACCAGCCACTCCACTAAGGGTGGTTACACGAGTTGGTTCTACTAGGACACAATGTAACTGTTGATCCTTAAACAAGGTTGACCTGGTTATATTAACAAATGGGCGCATTGAGCATAGAAACTTCTATTAGTGGACCTATTGTTGCATTGAAATGAACATGTAAACAAGAAGGTGAGTCGTCATCAGAGAACGTATTTTCAGGTACATCCCCAAAAATGTCTTTGTCGAAAATGTGTAAATCAACGTCATCAATGAGGCTTTCTTCCCTTAGACTGCATAAGGCGTCAAAGGAACTGTGAATGGAGATGAAATACTATCACTTAATATCACCATTGGATGTTTTGACTTGGGCGCTCGCATTTCCCCGAGTCTGAAGCCTGAAACGGATTCTGGTTCTGAGAACTACGTCCTCGTCTGTATCTACGGTTGGGACGACCACCACGTAATTATTTATAATAAATACTCTCTTGAAGAGCGAAGTAGTCAGATGTGTCATGTCCATGAATACTATGAAAAGTACGGTATGGTAGATCAGTTTCATGGGTACTTTGAGTACAATGCTCTTTTACTTTAAATATCCGTACAATTTGCAGCAGTGTGGCTCGGCTTCCACGGCTATAACAAGTTCTCATGCTGTGATTACTGACTGCATTTCTAACATTACCAGCAGAGTGACTACTTGTTACACTAGCTCTGGACGACTGACGTGATTAGCTGTTTACAGGACCTTGTGTTGTTACGCAAACAAGAGGTAGTGCAGGAGTCGCAGAACTGTTTGACGCAAGGGTGATAGAAGAGAAAGTTCCAGATGCGGCAACAGCACGTGCTTGCACCAGAACTGCTGGAGGTTCCATATCAACTGTTGGAGGGTTAGTAGCAGTGTATGCATACAAGGAAGCGGGTGGCATTAATATCTTAATAGAACCAAAAGCTTCTAATATGCAAAAATCCAGAGTGGTTTCTTGACTGCTTTCACGTATAAAACCTGAAGCTTTCACTGCTTTATCGACGAACGCAGACAAGAGCGTAGAAGTCGAAATGTGAAATCAGTTAATATTTCACCTGCAATAGATTTTGCGTTCACTAATTCACCAAAAATGACATCAGGATCTAAAGCTGTCTCTGTCACGAGAGAAGAACGAATCAAGATTTCATATTGTGACCACTCGATAAAATTTCAAAAATCATACATGGCAATGATCTTAATGATTTCCCCAAGCGAGGGAGATCTGGCAGTATGTACTTTTTTTTCGCAAATCTAATCATAGCTTCTTCTGATGGGTTACCCTCTGCAGTATTGTTTGCTCTAGTGAGAACAGCGGTGGACTAAGTTTCAAGATTGCTCAGGTGACTGTCGAAGGTTGGCGAAGTATCAAGAGGCTCACACGAACAAATATATTGTCTACAGGATGGTGCTGTATAGCCCTTGTGGCTTAGCGCTTCTTTTTGATTATAATAATACAGGATGGCTTTTGTCCGTCACTCGGCAAGGAACCACTAAAATTCTGAGCTGATGTGTCATAAGAACATAAGAACGAAGGAACACTGCAGAAGGCCTACTGGCCCATGCGAGGCAGGTCCAAGTCTCCTACCGGCTTAAGCCAATGCACCGAACCTAGTCAGGTCAGGTCACATTGACTTAAGGGAGGAACACGGCAACCGACCTGGTAGCACAAGCTATGAGGTCCAACTCACACCCACCCACATCCACTCATGTATTTATCCAACCTATTTTTAAAGCTACACAACGTTCTGGCCTCTTTAACTGTACTCGGAAGTTTGTTCCACTCATCCACAACTCTATTACCAAACCAGT
>NC_091339.1:4102169-4249669 GCF_038502225.1 Cherax quadricarinatus
TCCACTCTCAACCAGATGGATCTTGGCAGTAGTCACTTTGGACTGAATGATTTGATTTTGTCGTTGAAGCGTGTAGTTTACGGTGTAGGTACTACATATCCTTACTGTGGATGGTAGTGGAAAAAAATAACCAACCTGTTGATGGTAGTACAAGAACATATCCAACTTATGGATGGTGGTACAAGAACATATGGATACACAAAAAGACCTAGGAACTAGGCCCCAAAATGGATAACATGAGTACAGCTGCATATATATTTACAATTTATCTCATCCGTCGAAAGAAAATTTAGAATATTTGCTTAATATGTCTGGTATCTTATTTTTTATTAATTAGAAACCTTGACATATCACAGGTTATCCCGGAGATGTGGATGATAGTGAGAGAATCCTAGTGGAAGTACACGCCCATGAAACCAGTGTTATTATACCTGGTCTGAGGCCAAAGTTGATACTCGGACCAGTGCATCTGATCTAGGAGACCTTCAGTGGCTGGCACTTCAGCAATCTTTCATGGATCAGGTGCAAGGCGACCTTTTCTGAAGCCATATTGACGGTCACAAAAGAGTAAGTGATTGTGTGAGTATGCTGTGATTTGCTGTGAGATTACTGTCCCAGGAATTGGATATTTATGTTTACGGTAGTGCTAGGCCCAGGAGGGAAGGGTGTCTAGGGCAGGCAGAGTCCCAGGAGGGAAGGGTGTCCAGGGCAGGCAGAGTCCCAGGAGGGAAGGGTGTCCAGGACAGGCAGAGTCCCAGGAGAGAAGGGTGTCCAGGACAGGCAGAGTCCCAGGAGAGAAGGGTGTCCAGGACAGGCAGAGTCCCAGGAGAGAAGGGTGTCCAGGACAGGCAGAGTCCCAGGAGAGAAGGGTGTCCAGGACAGGCAGAGTCCCAGGAGGGAAGGGTGTCCAGGACAGGCAGAGTCCCAGGAGGGAAGGGTGTCCAGGACAGGCAGAGTCCCAGGAGGGAAGGGTGTCCAGGACAGGCAGAGTCCCAGGAGGGAAGGGTGTCCAGGACAGGCAGAGTCCCAGGAGGGAAGGGTGTCCAGGACAGGCAGAGTCCCAGGAGGGAAGGGTGTCCAGGACAGGCAGAGTCCCAGGAGGGAAGGGTGTCCAGGACAGGCAGAGTCCCAGGAGGGAAGGGTGTCCAGGACAGGCAGAGTCCCAGGAGGGAAGGGTGTCCAGGACAGGCAGAGTCCCAGGAGGGAAGGGTGTCCAGGACAGGCAGAGTCCCAGGAGGGAAGGGTGTCCAGGACAGGCAGAGTCCCAGGAGGGAAGGGTGTCCAGGACAGGCAGAGTCCCAGGAGGGAAGGGTGTCCAGGACAGGCAGAGTCCCAGGAGGGAAGGGTGTCCAGGACAGGCAGAGTCCCAGGAGGGAAGGGTGTCCAGGACAGGCAGAGTCCCAGGAGGGAAGGGTGTCCAGGACAGGCAGAGTCCCAGGAGGGAAGGGTGTCCAGGACAGGCAGAGTCCCAGGAGGGAAGGGTGTCCAGGACAGGCAGAGTCCCAGGAGGGAAGGGTGTCCAGGACAGGCAGAGTCCCAGGAGGGAAGGGTGTCCAGGACAGGCAGAGTCCCAGGAGGGAAGGGTGTCCAGGACAGGCAGAGTCCCAGGAGGGAAGGGTGTCCAGGACAGGCAGAGTCCCAGGAGAAGGGTGTCCAGGACAGGCAGAGTCCCAGGAGGGAAGGGTGTCCAGGACAGGCAGAGTCCCAGGAGGGAAGGGTGTCCAGGACAGGCAGAGTCCCAGGAGGGAAGGGTGTCCAGGACAGGCAGAGTCCCAGGAGGGAAGGGTGTCCAGGACAGGCAGAGTCCCAGGAGAGAAGGGTGTCCAGGACAGGCAGTCCCAGGAGAGAAGGGTGTCCAGGACAGGCAGAGTCCCAGGAGAGAAGGGTGTCCAGGACAGGCAGAGTCCCAGGAGAGAAGGGTGTCCAGGACAGGCAGAGTCCCAGGAGAGAAGGGTGTCCAGGACAGGCAGAGTCCCAGGAGGGAAGGGTGTCCAGGACAGGAGGGAAGGGTGTCCAGGACAGGCAGAGTCCCAGGAGGGAAGGGTGTCCAGGACAGGCAGAGTCCCAGGAGGGAAGGGTATACTTTTGATGGGTTTGGAAAGTTGTCGTACTCGGCAGTCCAGTCCTGGGCCATACTAGTCTGGTGCTGTGACGGACATGTGCTGACCAACATATCTATCACAGTCTGGTTGATTTGGCATTTGGTGGAGGTATTTGTCGAGTTCCCTATTGTAAACTTCTACACTTGTTCCGGAGGTATTTGTGATATCTTTTAATAGAGTCTTAGAAAGTTCAGGGCCACAGATGTTGATACAGTGTTGTGGTTTTGCTCCCTCGGCTCTCCTGCCTATCACTAAGCATTCTCTACACTTTCTTCCATATCTCTCACTCCTTTATGGTGTTATGGAGGCATAAAGTTCTTCCCACGTATATATTATCACGTATCTCTTTCTCCTCCACCTCATTAAGTACATATTTACGACTTTAAGACGTTCCCAGTAATTTAAAAATTTTATTGGTTCTATTCTGGCCGTAAATGATCTTTGTATCTGTTCCATCTCTAATATTTCTTGAGCCGTAAATGGGGACGTCAACATTGAACACTAACCTAAGTGGGAGAGAACAAGCCTTCTTTTAATAATGTCACTATCGGCACTGAAGATTGAGACACTTATACAACATATGGGAATCTTTATTGAAGAATAAAGATTCTTCAGTAAGTGTTTCAATCTTCAACTTGTCGGTTTTAAACCATTTGTCACACCATCGGCACTGCTGCCCTTGTTTTGAAAGCTCTCATTATCCACCTCGTCATTTTCCTGGCTGTCGCGATATTTGCCTTTTTGTATGCAATAATTTCGCAAAAAATCATTCTGAACCTAACAAAAAATAATATATTTCATTGTGTTTATTATTAAATTATTATAAACTTATATAAAATATATTTAGTTGGATTGGGCTAAATTAAACTGTGCTTGTTATAATCAGCTTAGGTAAGTTTCCTGAGGTTCTTTTGGTACAGAATCATAAATTTTTATATTAACGTAAATGAAAAAATATATCTTTAAATGTATGAAAGGAAATTTTAGAAAGAACTTAATTTGAAATGAGCTCTTGATAATTGACCAGCTTTAGGTATTCGGCACGACCCACACACATACACCACACACACACACCACACACACACACACACACACACACACACACACACACACACACACACACACACACACACACACACACACACACACACACACACACACATATATATATATATATATCTATATATATATATATATATACATATATACACACATTTATATATATATATAATACATATTATATATATATATATATATATATATATATATATATATATATATATATATATATATATATATATATATATATATATATATATAAACACACAAAATATACAAAAACACTGATCTCCTTCAGCCAGAGATCAGTGCTTGTGTATATTTCGCCTGCTCTTGCGAATTCCTTGCATTGTTAAAATCTCTAGTAAGGCTGATGCATGCAGGGGATGAGATGAAAAGCTGTAAGCCTTCTCCCTGAAAGCTGGCTGCCTTGGATCAACGTGTAGCGCAAGCTGCACGCCAAGATATTGTCCAGTGTGGGTAGATTGGTATAGCACTGCGTACCTTGTTCCAAGGTTCGTAGGTTCGAGTCTCCTTCAGCCAGATGTCAGTGTTTGTTTATATTTCACCTGCTCTTTCGAATTCCTTGTATATATATATATATATATATATATATATATATATATATATATATATATATATATATATATATATATATATATATATATAATATCGTGAAGGTATAAGTTTGTATGTATATACAGATTGAAATGCAGGACTAAATGAGACGCACACAGAGGATAAACTGGAAAAGGATTGGTAATATGTTTTGACAAGGACTGGAAAGAAGGATTGCCAAGATTGGTAAGAAGGATTGCCAGGAAGGACTGGAAAGAAGGAGTACCAAGAAGGATTGCTAGAAAAACAACTGGAAAGAAGGGTTGCTAAGAAAACGAGCTGAAAGAAAACGGATTGTCTGAAGTGGTAAGAAAAAAACGAAGTGTGTGAGAGCAATTTCCTGGAATGTGTCGGTGTGTTAACCCAGTGTCCGAGTTGAACACACTAGGAGGGGCAGGAAGATGGAAGGATAGATGAATGGAAGGAAAGTTGAGAGACGAGCAGAAAGGAAGGCAACTCTTCACGTGAAAATTCTCAAATATTACACTCATGTTGATGGTACACTATTTATGTTGATGGTACACAGTGGTACACTACTTATGTTATTGGTACACTGTGGTACACTACTTGTGTTGATAATGGTACACTGTGGTACACTATGTTAATGGTACACTGTGGTACACTACTTATGTTAATGGTACACTGTGGTATACTACTTATGTTAATGGTACACTGTGGTACATTACTTATGTTAGTGGTACACTGTGGTACACTACTTATGTTGATGGTACACTGTGGTACACTACTTATGTTGATGGTACACTGTGGTACACTACTTATGTTGATGGTACACTGTGGTACACTACTTATGTTAATGGTACACTGTGGTACACTACTTATGTTAATGGTAAACTGTGGTACACTACTTATGTTGATGGTACACTGTGGTACATTACTTATGTTAAGGATGGTACACTGTGGTACACTACTTATGTTAATGGTACACTGTGGTACACTACTTATGTTAATGGTACACTGTGGTACACTACTTATGTTAATGGTACACTGTGGTACACTACTTATGTTAATGGTACACTGTGGTACACTACTTATGTTGATGGTACACTGTGGTACACTACTTATGTTAATGGTACACTGTGGTACACTACTTATGTTAAGGATGGTACACTGTGGTACACCACTTATGTTAATGGTACACTGTGGTACACTACTTATGCTGATGGTACACTGTGGTACACTACTTATGCTGATGGTAAACTGTGGTACACTACTTATGTTAAGGATGGTACACTGTGGTACACTACTTATGTTAAGGATGGTACACTGTGGTACACTACTTATGTTAAGGATGGTACACTGTGGTACACCACTTATGTTAATGGTACACTGTGGTACACTACTTATGCTGATGGTACACTGTGGTACACTACTTATGCTGATGGTACACTGTGGTACACTACTTATGTTAATGGTACACTGGTACACGACTTATGTTAAGGATGGTACACTGTGGTACACTACTTAT
Organism: Cherax quadricarinatus; assembly: GCF_038502225.1. NCBI lineage: Eukaryota > Metazoa > Arthropoda > Malacostraca > Decapoda > Parastacidae > Cherax > Cherax quadricarinatus. Next base: position 4,107,435 of record NC_091339.1, read on the forward strand.
GTTAAGGATGGTACACTGTGGTACACCACTTATGTTAAGGATGGTACACTGTGGTACACTACTTATGTTAAGGATGGTACACTGTGGTACACTACTTATGTTAATGGTACACTGTGGTACACTACTTATGTTAAGGATGGTACACTGTGGTACACTACTTATGTTAAGGATGGTACACTGTGGTACACTACTTATGTTAAGGATGGTACACTGTGGTACACTACTTATGTTAAGGATGGTACACTGTGGTACACTACTTATGTTAAGGATGGTACACTGTGGTACACTACTTATGTTAAGGATGGTACACTGTGGTACACTACTTATGTTAAGGATGGTACACTACTTATGTTAAGGATGGTACACTGTGGTACACTACTTATGTTAAGGATGGTACACTGTGGTACACTACTTATGTTAAGGATGGTACACTGTGGTACACCACTTATGTTAAGGATGGTACACTGTGGTACACCACTTATGTTAAGGATGGTACACTGTGGTACACTACTTATGTTAAGGATGGTACACTGTGGTACACTACTTATGTTAAGGAGGGTACACTGTGGTACACCACTTATGTTAAGGATGGTACACTGTCTTACACTACTTATGTTAAGGATGGTACACTGTGGTACACTGCTTATGTTAAGGATGGTACACTGTGGTACACTACTTATGTTAAGGATGGTACACTGTGGTACACTACTTATGTTAAGGATGGTACACTGTGGTACACTACTTATATTAAGGATGGTACACTGTGGTACACTACTTATGTTAAGGATGGTACACTGTGGTACACTACTTATGTTAAGGATGGTACACTGTGGTACACTACTTATGTTAAGGATGGTACACTGTAGTACACTACTTATGTTAAGGATGGTACACTGTGGTACACTACTTATGTTAAGGATGGTACACTGTGGTACACTACTTATGTTAAAGATGGTACACTGTGGTACACTACTTATGTTAAGGATGGTACACTGTGGTACACCACTTATGTTAAGTGGTTATCTCTTTTTATCAATAAGAGATATACAAAAATATGCTTGTCTAACATAGTCTGAAAAAATTGGGAAATTTGAAAGAAACTGGGAAAAAATAAAAGAAATTTGGGAAAACTGAAAGAAATTGGAAAACTTGAAATAAATTGGGTAAGTTGAAAGAAATTAGGAAAGTTGAATGAAATTGGGAAAATTGAGTATCGCAGTTAATCACCTTCAACGCTGGTAACTTGATGCATCATTAAACTTGAAGTCGCCCAGAAGTTGCATTGTCAAGTTAACAGCGTTGAAGGTTGAAAGTGATCAAATGCAATACTCAGTTTTTCCCAATTTCTTTCGCTTTTCTCAGTTTCCAGCTTCAATTTTCCCAATTTCTTTCAATTTTTCCCATTTTATTTTTTCTCAATTTCTTTCAAATTTTCCCCAATCTCTTTCAAGAATTTGGGTATCCGTATTCAGAAACGTTTCGCCTACCCAGCAGGCTTCTTTAGTCGAAGACAGAGGTTGTAAATATAGAGACAACAGAAGCAGTGGAGAGATAAAGATATCAGTCCATCAACCTCGAATAAATAGTTTGAGGTGGTCAGTCCCTCAGCCCAGAGATGTCTTCTATCTCATAGTCGTGAACAATGTGAAGTTTAATAAACTACTGTATTACATTAACTAGTTTACCTCTACACAAACTGAACTAAACTACTGTCCTGGCAGCAACATGTTCAGAGTCAGTAAATACTGAAAGTGTTCAGACCAGGTAAACTAAAATTTATTTAACATGAATAAAAACATCCCATAATTTTGCCAGACACAATAGTCAGAGTTGCTGCTGCTACACTCCTCAGTTTTACTCTCCATCCTCGTCTAAATTTTAAGCAGCTTTTGTCTAGGTTAGAAGCTCCACCACTGAGGATTTTGCAAGTTATTCCAGTTATTCCAAGACGCTGGCAATGTCTTCAACAACTCTGGTCACAGCGCAGGTGGAACATGCCAGTTGGTCCAAGAATTTGGTCCTCGTTACCGTACACAAGTGTTGAAAAAATCTGAAGCCGATTGGATGAGGCATTCCCGAGTTGTGAGCGAAATAAAAATCACAAAGTCGGAGGAAGAAGAAAATAACAAGAAAAGAGCACCGAAGAAACCTTTTGAAAGTCCACGTTCAGGGAGACATAATAATAATAATAATAATAATAATAATAATAATAATAAACAATAATACCAATACTAACATTTATAATTATAATCGAAATAATAATAATAATAAGCCTTGGCATAGTTGTTTATTAATTATTCATACCAAAAATGGAAAGATTTTGTCCCACAAACAAGTTCGTGACAAGATGAAAATAAGTGTAGGTTATTCTGGGCGGGTGAGACCTGGTTATTGTGGGCAGGTGAGACCTGGTTATTGTGGGCAGGTGAGACCTGGTTATTGTGGGCAGGTGAGACCTGGTTATTGTGGGCAGGTGAGACCTGGTTATTGTGGGCAGGTGAGACCTGGTTATTGTGGGCAGGTGAGACCTGGTTATTGTGGGCAGGTGAGACCTGGTTATTGTGGGCAGGTGAGACCTGGTTATTGTGGCCAGGTGAGACCTGGTTATTGTGGGCAGGTGAGACCTGGTTATTGTGGCCAGGTGAGACCTGGTTATTGTGGGCAGGTGAGACCTGGTTATTGTGGGCAGGTGAGACCTGGTTATTGTGGGCAGGTGAGACCTGGTTATTGTGGGCAGGTGAGACCTGGTTATTGTGGGCAGGTGAGACCTGGTTATTGTGGGCAGGTGAGACCTGGTTATTGTGGGCAGGTGAAACCTGGTTATTGTGGGCAGGTGAGACCTGGTTATTGTGAGCGGGTGAGACCTGGTTATTGTGGGCAGGTGAGACCTGGTTGTTGTGGACAGGTGAGACCTGGTTATTGTGGGCAGGTGAGACCTGGTTATTGTGGGCAGGTGAGACCTGGTTGTTGTGGGCAGGTGAGACCTGGTTATTGTGGGCAGGTGAGACCTGGTTATTGTGGGCAGGTGAGACCTGGTTATTGTGGGCAGGTGAGACCTGGTTATTGTGGGCAGGTGAGACCTGGTTATTGTGGGCAGGTGAGACCTGGTTGTTGTGGGCAGGTGAGACCTGGTTATTGTGGGCAGGTGAGACCTGGTTATTGTGGGCAGGTGAGACCTGGTTATTGTGGGCAGGTGAGACCTGGTTATTGTGGGCAGGTGAGACCTGGTTATTGTGGGCAGGTGAGACCTGGTTATTGTGGGCAGGTGAGACCTGGTTATTGTGGGCAGGTGAGACCTGGTTATTGTGGGCAGGTGAGACCTAGTTATTGTGGGCAGGTGAGACCTGGTTAGTGTGGGCAGGTGAGACCTGGTTATTGTTATCAGCTGAGACCTGGTTGCTGTGGGCAGGTGAGACCTGGTTACTGTGGGCAGGTGAAACCTGGTTATTGTGGGCAGGTGAGACCTGGTTAGTGTGGGCAGGTGAGACCAGGTTATTGTGGGCAGGTGAGACCTGGTTATTGTGGGCAGGTGAGACCTGGTTATTGTGGGCAGGTGAAGGCTGGTTATTGTGGGCAGGTGAGACCTGGTTATTGTGGGCGGGTGAGACCTGGTTATTGTGGGCGGGTGAGACCTGGTTATTGTGGGCAGGTGAGACCTGGTTATTGTGGGCAGGTGAGACCTGGTTATTGTGGGCAGGTGAGACCTGGTTATTGTGGGCAGGTGAGACCTGGTTATTGTGGGCAGGTGAGACCTGGTTACTGTGGGCAGGTGAGACCTGGTTATTGTGGGCGGGTGAGACCTGATTATTGTGGGCAGGTGAGACCTGGTTATTGTGGGCAGGTGAGACCTGGTTATTGTGGGCAGGTGAGACCTGGTTATTGTGGGCAGGTGAGACCTGGTTATTGTGGGCGGGTGAGACCTGGTTATTGTCGGCAGGTGAGACCTGGTTATTGTGGGCGGGTGAGACCTGGTTATTGTGGGCAGGTGAGACCTGGTTATTGTGGGCAGGTGAGACCTGGTTGTGGGCAGGTGAGACCGGGAGATTCTGGGCCGGTGAGACCTGGTTATTGTGGGCAGGTGAGACCTGGTTATTGTGGGCAGGTGAGACCTGGTTATTGTGGGCGGGTGAGACCTGGTTATTGTGGGCGGGTGAGACCTGGTTATTGTGGGCGGGTGAGACCTGGTTATTGTGGGCAGGTGAGACCTGGTTATTGTGGGCAGGTGAGACCTGGTTATTGTGGCCAGGTGAGACCTGGTTATTGTGGGCAGGTGAGACCTGGTTATTGTGGGCAGGTGAGACCTGGTTATTGTGGGCAGGTGAGACCTGGTTATTGTGGGCGGGTGAGACCTGGTTATTGTGGGCAGGTGAGACCTGGTTATTGTGGGCAGGTGAGACCTGGTTATTGTGGGCAGGTGAGACCTGGTTATTGTGGGCAGGTGAGACCTGGTTATTGTGGGCGGGTGAGACCTGGTTATTGTGGGCGGGTGAGACCTGGTTATTGTGGGCAGGTGAGACCTGGTTATTGTGGGCAGGTGAGACCTGGTTATTGTGGGCGGGTGAGACCTGGTTATTGTGGGCGGGTGAGACCTGGTTATTGTGGGCAGGTGAGACCTGGTTATTGTGGGCAGGTGAGACCTGGTTATTGTGGGCAGGTGAGACCTGGTTATTGTGGGCAGGTGAGACCTGGTTATTGTGGGCAGGTGAGACCTGGTTATTGTGGGCAGGTGAGACCTGGTTATTGTGGGCGGGTGAGACCTGGTTATTGTGGGCAGGTGAGACCTGGTTATTGTGGGCAGGTGAGACCTGGTTATTGTGGGCAGGTGAGACCTGGTTATTGTGGGCGGGTGAGACCTGGTTATTGTGGGCGGGTGAGACCTGGTTATTGTGGGCAGGTGAGACCTGGTTATTGTGGGCAGGTGAGACCTGGTTATTGTGGGCGGGTGAGACCTGGTTATTGTGGGCGGGTGAGACCTGGTTATTGTGGGCGGGTGAGACCTGGTTATTGTGGGCAGGTGAGACCTGGTTATTGTGGGCAGGTGAGACCTGGTTATTGTGGGCAGGTGAGACCTGGTTATTGTGGGCAGGTGAGACCTGGTTATTGTGGGCAGGTGAGACCTGGTTATTGTGGGCAGGTGAGACCTGGTTATTGTGGGCAGGTGAGACCTGGTTATTGTGGGCAGGTGAGACCTGGTTATTGTGGGCAGGTGAGACCTGGTTATTGTGGGCAGGTGAGACCTGGTTATTGTGGGCAGGTGAGACCTGGTTATTGTGGGCAGGTGAGACCTGGTTATTGTGGGCAGGTGAGACCTGGTTATTGTGGGCGGGTGAGACCTGGTTATTGTGGGCAGGTGAGACCTGGTTATTGTGGGCGGGTGAGACCTGGTTATTGTGGGCAGGTGAGACCTGGTTATTGTGGGCGGGTGAGACCTGGTTATTGTGGGCAGGTGAGACCTGGTTATTGTGGGCAGGTGAGACCTGGTTATTGTGGGCAGGTGAGACCTGGTTATTGTGGGCAGGTGAGACCTAGTTATTGTGGGCAGGTGAGACCTGGTTATTGTGGGCAGGTGAGACCTGGTTATTGTGGGCAGGTGAGACCTGGTGATTGTGGGCAGGTGAGACCTGGTGATTGTAGGCAGGTGAGACCTGGTTATTGTGGACAGGTGAGACCTGGTTATTGTGGACAGGTGAGACCTGGTTATTGTGGGCAGGTGAGACCTGATTAGTGTGGGCAGGTGAGGCCTGGTTATTGTGGGCAGGTGAGAGCTGGTTATTGTGGGCAGGTGAGACCTGGTTAGCGTGGGCAGGTGAGACCTGGTTAGTGTGGGCAGGTGAGACCTGTTTAGTGTGGGCAGGTGAGACTTGGTTAGTGTTGGCAGGTGAGACTTGGTTAGTGTTGGCAAGTGAATCTAGGTTAGTGTGGGTAGGTGAATCTAGGTTAGTGTGGGCAGGTGAATATAGGTTAGTGTGGGTAGGTGAATCTAGGTTAGTGTGGGCAGGTAAATCTAGGTTAGTGTGGGTAGGTAAATCTAGGTTAGTGTGGGCATGTGAGGCTAGGCTAATGTGGGCTGGTGATTCTGGGTTAGTGTGGGCAGGTGAGGCTAGGTTAGTGTGGGTAGGTGAATCTAGGTTAGTGTGGGTAGGTGAATCTAGATTAGTGTGGGCAGGTGATTCTAGGTTAGTGTGGGCAGGTGAATCTAGTTTAGTGTGGATAAGTGAACCTAGGTTAGTGTGGGCAGGTGAATCTAGGTTAGTGTGGGTAGGTGAATCTACGCTAGTGTGGGCAGGTGAATCTAGGTTAGTGTGGGTAGGTGAATCTAGGTTAGTGTGGGCAGGTGAATCTAGGTTAGTGTGGGTAGGTGAATCTAGGTGGTGTGGGTAGTTGAATCTAGGTTAGTGTGGGCAGGTAAATCTAGGTTAGTGTGGGCATGTGAGGCTAAGCTAGTGTGGGTAGGTGAATCTAGGTTAGTGTGGGCAGGTGAATCTAGGTTAGTGTGGGTAGGTGAATCTAGGTTAGTGTGGGTAGGTGAATCTAGGTTAGTGTGGGCAGGTAAATCTAGGTTAGTGTGGGCATGCGAGGCTAGGCTAGTGTGGGCTGGTGATTCTGGGTTAGTGTGGGCAGGTGAGGCTAGGTCAGTGTGGGTAGGTGAATCTAGGTTAGTGTGGGTAGGTGAATCTAGATTAGTGTGGGCAGGTGCTTCTAGGTTAGTGTGGGCAGGTGAATCTAGCTTAGTGTGGGCAGGTGAATCTAGGTTAGTGTGGGCAGGTGAATCTAGGTTAGTGTGGGTAGGTGAATCTACGCTAGTGTGGGCAGGTAAATCTAGGTTAATGTGGGTAGGTGAATCTACGTTAGTGTGGGTAGGTGAATCTAGGTTAGTTTGGATAGGTGAATCTAGGTTAGTGTGGGTAGGTGAATCTAGGTTAGTGTGGGCAGGTGAATCTAGGTTAGTGTGGGTAGGTGAATCTAGGTTAGTGTGGGCAGGTAAATCTAGGTTAGTGTGGGCATGTGAGGCTAGGCTAGTGTGGGCTGGTGATTCTGGGTTAGTGTGGGCAGGTGAGGCTTGGTTAAAGTGGGTAGGTGAATCTAAGTTAGTGTGGGTAGGTGAATCTAGATTAGTGTGGGCAGGTGATTCTAGGTTAGTGTGGGCAGGTGAATCTAGTTTAGTGTGGGCAGGTGAATCTAGTTTAGTGTGGATAAGTGAATCTAGGTTAGTGTGGGCAGGTGAATCTAGGTTAGTGTGGGTAGGTGAATCTACGCTAGTGTGGGCAGGTAAATCTAGGTTAATGTGGGTAGGTGAATCTACGTTAGTGTGGGTAGGTGAATCTAGGTTAGTGTGGGTAGGTGAATCTAGGTTAGTGTGGGCAGGTGAATCTAGGTTAGTGTGGGTAGGTGAATCTACTCTAGTGTGGGCAGGTAAATCTAGGTTAATGTGGGTAGGTGAATCTAGGTTAGTGTGGGTAGGTGAATCTAGGTTAGTGTGGGTAGGTGAATCTAGGTTAGTGTGGGTAGGTGAATCTAGGTTAGTGTGGGTAGGTGAATCTAGGTTAGTGTGGGTAGGTGAATCTAGGTTAGTGTGGGTAGGTGAATCTAGGTTAGTGTGGGTAGGTGAATCTAGGTTAGTGTGGGTAGGTGAATCTAGGTTAGTGTGGGTAGGTGAATCTAGGTTAGTGTGGGTGGGTGAATCTAGGTTAGTGTGGGTAGGTGAATCTAGGTTAGTGTGGGTAGGTGAATCTAGGTTAGTGTGGGTAGGTGAATCTAGGTTAGTGTGGGTAGGTGAATCTAGGTTAGTGTGGGTAGGTGAATCTAGGTTAGTGTGGGCAGCTGAGTGTAGGTGAGACGTGTTGATAGAATTTCTGATGCTGGCGCCTGGCAGGTGACCATGTCACCTGAAAACTTTAAAAACATTCCCGAGAAGCCTGTTGTGCTGTGGCTGTGTGACTGCGGCTGCGGCTGCGTAGCCGGTGGTTGATGTAATCATGTACCAGTCTGTGGTAGATGTAATCATGTACCAGTCTGTGGTAGATGTAATCATGTACCAGTCTGTGGTAGATGTAATCATGTACCAGTCTGTGGTAGATGTAATCATGTACCAGTCTGTGGTAGATGTAATCATGTACCAGTCTGTGTTTCTGTTAATTTACAAACATTGGAGTGTTTCAGTTTCTCTTCACTTAATGACTGGAATGGCAGTAATAATGTTAATTGTCTTAATAACCCCGTATTTTTTAATATATATCTTTAGTAGGTGTGTGTGTACTCACCTATATTTGTTTACAGGGGCTGAGCCTCCGCTCCTCTCCCCGCCTCTTTACTGGCCGTTCGTGGGTTCGTTGTCTCCTGGCTTCTAGTGCCTTGACGCACTTCTTCTTGAAGCTATGTAGGGATCCCGCTTCTTTACTCCACTGTACAGGTAGCTTCACTTCCTGACCACCCTAATGTTGAAGAAATACTTCCTAACATCCCTGTGACTCATCAGTGAACTGCCTGTCCCTGTCCATCCTGTCAATTCCTTTCGGTATTTTGTATGTCATCACATCACCCTCGGCCCTCTGTCTTCTGACGTCATCAAGATTACCTCCTTCAGTCTCTCAAAGCTCACACGACATAACTCCAGGATTAGTCTCCTTGCAGACCACTGCACTTTCTCCAGTTTCTTGATATAGTACTTTATCAGATGAGGGTTCCATGCTGAGGCTGAGTACTCTAACATGGGTCTGATATATGCCCTATAGGTTTCAGAAAGCTAATCTTAGATTTGCCAGACGCGAGTTTGCTGCTGTAGTTATTAGGATATTTTGCACCTCAGGAAATATGAGCAGTACAGTGCTCACCCAAGGTCCTTCTTGTGTGAGATTTGAAGCCTTTGCCCCTCCCCCTCCTCCCCCCGAGTCATTACTCCGTTGATGATTGTTGCACGTCTCCAATCTTCTTAACTTTGCATTTGTTATGGCTTAATACAGATTAGATACAATAACACACAAAAGACTTGAGAAAACTAGAGCAGCAGGCAGGAGTAACAAGAAGGAAGTTAATGATTGTCCGAGAAGAGATGTCGGAATGGGCAGGTATAACGAGTGGGGCTCCACGTGGATCAGTACTGGGACCAGTAATACTTCTTGTGCAGATGAATGTGATGGAAGGGCTAGAGTCAGAAGTATCCCAGTTCACAGATCATATGAAAGTGAAGAGGAGATAAAAACAGGGAAAAACTACAGAAGGACCTGGACAAGCTGCAGGTTTGGTCAGACCTGCAGCTTGTCCAGGTCCTTATGTAGTCTTTCCTGGTCTTTTCCTGTTTTTATTATCTTCACTTTCACAGGATCTGACTCTAGCCCTTTCATCATGTTCATCTGTACAAGAAATAGTACTGGTCCCAGTACTGATCCATGTGGAACCCCACTTGTTATACTTTATGAAGCCTACCCATCTCTCTCGTCTCGCTTTTGTTATCTTGTCGTGGTAATCCAGAAGGTTTGTAATGCAGAATTTATCTCTTAAGCCGTGCTGGTTGTGGTTTACGAACCGGTTTCTTTCCTTTTTTCTGAGCTCCTCACAGACTTCTTGGTAAATTTTTGGTGAGCTCTCCTCCTTCTTCAGCTTGATTACCTTGTTCTTTAGTTGTCTTCCTCCTGATATGGCTGTACAGCAACTTGGGGTCAGATTTGGCTTTCGATATTATGTCATTCACAAGTCGCTGATTCTCTCTCTTACACATGCATATTTGTTTCTGTTTCTCCAGCTCATTTCCTTATTTTCCTGCATTCTTTGCCTTTTATATTTTTCAAATACTTTAGCACTCTGTGTTTTGCATCTCTGCACCTCTGAGTGAACCATGGACTTACTTTGTCCTTCCTGTTGCTTCTTGCTCCTGGTTACAGGGGTCGATTCACTGCTCCTGTGTGTGTGTGTAATCACCTATTTATGGTTGCAGGGGTCGAGTCGCAGCTCCTGGGTATTAATTTCTCCTTAGCTTCCCCTCACCTTCCACCTACATATTCCATTTCAGTCGCTGTCCTCCCTTCCAGTTCCCTTTCCCACTGCACCTCATTCAGGAATTGCGTCGTGCCTGTGTAGTCTCTCTTGATGTTAGCTTTCTCTCGTCTTTTTCGTGCTCTCTCTCTCTCTCCTCTCTCTCTCTCTCTCTCTCTCTCTCTCTCTCTCTCTCTCTCTCTCTCTCTCTCTGGGTGTGTCCCTGGCATGCAATAGCGACAATAGTAAAGGGAATGAGTCTATGTGTGTGGTGTGTGTGTGTGGTGTGTGTGTGTGTGTGTGGTGTGTGTGTGTGTGTGTGTGTATGTGTGTGTGTGTGTGTGTGTGTGTGTACTCACCTAGTTGTACTTACCTAGTTGAGGTTGCGGGGGTCGAGTCCGAGCTCCTGGCCCCCGCCTCTTCACTGATCGCTACTAGGTCACTCTCCCTGAGCCGTGAGCTTTATCATACCTCTGCTTAAAGCTATGTATGGATCCTGCCTCCACTACATCGCTTCCCAAACTATTCCACTTACTGACTACTCTGTGGCAGAAGAAATACTTCCTAACATCCCTGTGATTCATCTGTGTCTTCAGCTTCCAACTGTGTCCCCTTGTTACTGTGTCCAATCTCTGGAACATCCTGTCTTTGTCCACCTTGTCAATTCCTCGCAGTATTTTGTATGTCGTTATCATGTCCCCCCTATCTCTCCTGTCCTCCAGTGTCGTCAGGTTGATTTCCCTTAACCTCTCCTCGTAGGACATACCTCTTAGCTCTGGGACTAGTCTTGTTGCAAACCTTTGCACTTTCTCTAGTTTCTTCACGTGCTTGGCTAGGTGTGGGTTCCAAACTGGTGTGTGTGTGTGTGTGTGTGTGTGTGTGTGTGTGTGTGTGTGTGTGTGTGTCCGTCTTAAGTGGATCAAAGTGATCTTGGTCACCACTTAGGAGACGTAATTAAACTTGTGATTGGAGTGTCAAGAAGAGAACGCATGAAAGCTTGATGATGCTGCTGCTCTCTTAGCCTTCACCCTCACCCTCACACTCCGCCTCCTCACCCTCCTTACCGTCCTCACCATCCTCACCCTCCTCCTGCAGTTACTGCCTCTGTACTCACTAATCTCTATGGGGGGTCGAGTCTCGGCTCCAAACACCACCTATTAAATTTGACTGGTGTTTTTTTTCCTTAGCGTAAAGCAGTGTTTTACACGTGCCTGGTGTTTGTCAGGTGTGTGACTTGTTGTCACTCTTAGGGTGAGCAGTCTTTCCAAGTCCACCACCCTGCAGGTGCATGTACAGCCTCGTAAGTATTTTATATGTCGTGATCGTGTCTTCCTGGAGTCTCCCTTCTGCCAGTGTCATGTTATTTAGTTACTTTGTTCTTTCATCGTTTCTCATAGCTCCGTGTTTTGCTTGTACCCAGTGTGTGTGTGTGTGTGTGTGTGTGTGTGTATGTGTGTGTGTGTGTGTGTGTGTGTGTGTGTGTGTGTGTGTGCTCGCCTATTTGTGGTTGCAGGGGTCGAGTCTTAGCTCCTGGCCCCACCTCTTCACCGGATGCTACTGGGTCCTCTCTCCCGCTCCATGAGCTTTATCAAACCTCGTCTTAAAACTATGTATGGTTCCCGCCTCCACTACGTCACTTTGTAGGCTATTCCACGGCCTGACAACTCTATGACTGAAGAAATACTTCCTAACATCCCTTTGATTCATCTGAGTCTTCTGCTTCCAATTGTGACCTCTTGTTTCTGTGTCCCCTCCCTGGAACATCCCGTCTTTGTCCACCTTGTCTATTCCGCGCAGTATTTTATATATCGTTATCATGTCTTCCCTGACCCTCCTGTCCTCCAGTGTCGTCAGGCAGATTTCCCTTAACCTTTCTTCATAGGACATTCCCCTTAGCTCTGGAACTAACCTTGTCGCAAACCTTTGTACTTTCTCTAATTTCTTGATGTGCTTGATCAAGTGCGTGTTCCAAACAGGTCAGGCCCATACTCCAGTATGGGCCTGACGTACACGGTGTACAGTGTCTTGAACGATTCCTTGCTAAGGTATCGGAACGCTGTTCTCAGGTTTGCCAAGCGCCCCTATGCTGCAGCAGTTATCTGGTTGATATGTGCTCCGGAGACGTGCTCGGTGTTATACTCACCCCAAGACCTTTCTCCTTGAGCAAGGTTTGCAATCTTTGGCCACCTAGCCTATACTCCGTCTGCGGTCTTCTGTGCCCTTCCCCTATCTTCATGACTTTGCATTTGGCGGGGTTAAATTCGAGAAGCCAGTTGCTGGATCAGGTGTCCAGTCTGTCCAGGTCTCTTTGAAGTCCTGCCTGATCCTCATCTGATTTAATTCTCCTCATTAACTTCACATTGTCTGCGAAGAGGGACACTTCTGAGTCTAACCCTTCCATCATGTCGTTCACATATACCAAAAATAGCACTGGTCTTAGGACCGACGCCTGTGGGACCCCGCTCATCACAGGTGCCCACTGTAATACCTCATTACGTACCATGACTCGTTGTTGCCTCCCTGTCAGGTATTCTCTGATCCATTGCAGTGCCCTTCCTGTTATATGCACCTGATCCTCTAGCTTCTGCACTAATCTCTTGTGAGGAACTGTGTCAAAGGCCTTGCAGTCCAAGAAGATGCAATCAACCCGCCCGTCTCTCTCGTGTCTTACTTCTGTTACTTTATCATAAAACTCAGAAGGTTTGTGACACAGGATTTGCCTTCCATGAATCTTTGCTGGTTGGCGTTTATACTCTTGTTCCGTTCCAGGTGCTCCACCACTCTCCTCCTGATAATCTTCTCCATAACTTTGCATATTATACACGTCAGTGACACATGTCTATAGTTTAGTGCCTCTTTTCTGTCTTTTTTTTAAAAATGGGAACTACATTTGCCGTCTTCCATACCTCAGGTAGTTGTGGTAAGTGGAACACACAGCATATCCGCTCTCTCTCTGAGGACCCACGGGGAGATGTTGTCTGGTCCCATTGCCTTTGAGGTATCGATGTCCCTCAGCAGCTTCTTCACCTCCTCCTCATTTGTATTTATGTCATCCAACACTTGTTGGTATATTCCTTGCTGGTGTCTCCATCTGGTCTGTCCCCCCAGAGGCCTTCCTGCCTCCACTGTAAATACTTCCTTAAATCTCATGTTGAGCTCCTCACATACCTCTTGATCGTTTCTTGTGAGTTTTCCACCTTCTTTCCTCAGCCTTATCACCTGGTCTTTGACTGTTGTCTTCCTCCTAATGTGGCTATACAGCAGTTTCGGGTCAGACTTGACTTTCGATGCTATGTCGTTTTTGTACTGTCGCTGGGCCTCCCTCCTTATCTGTGCATACTCGTTTCTGGCTCTTCTACTAATCTCCTTATTTTCCTGGGTCCTTTGCCTCCTGTACCTTTTCCATTCTCTGGTGCACTTAGTTTTTGCCTGCCTACACCTTCGGGTAAACCAAGGACTCGCTTTGGTCTTCCTATTATTTCTATTTTCCTTGGGAACAAACCTTTCCTCTGCCTCCTTGCACTTTGTTGCTATATATTCCATCATCTCGTTTACTGATTTTCCTACCAGTTCTCTGTCCCACTGAACCTCCTGCAGGAAGTTCCTCATACCTGTGTAGTCCCCCCTTTTATAGTTTGGCTTTTCCCATTCAATTCCTGTTACCTTCTCCACTTGTAACTGTACTATATAATCAAAACTCAGAACCAGGTGATTGCTAGCTCCAAAGGGCCTCTCATAAGTGATGTCCTCAATGTCTGAACTGCTCAGGGTGAACACAAGATCCAGTCTTGCTGGCTCATCCTCCCCTCTCTCTCTGGTAGTATCCCTGAGATGTTGATGCATGAGGTTTTCAAGTATCACATCCATCATCTTTGCTCTCCATGTTTCGGGACCCCCATGTGGCTCCAGGTTTTCTCAGTCGATCTCCCTGTAGTTGAAATCACCCATTACCAGTGACTTTGCTCTGCTCGAGTGAGCTCTTCTTGCCACCTCAGCCAGTGTGTCCACCATCGCTCTGTTGTTTTTTTCGCACTCCTCTCTTGGCCTCCTGAGTTCTGTGGTGAGTTATACATCACTCCAATGACTATGTTCTCCAGACTGAATTGTACCTACTATGTAGTCTCTTTCTCCAATCACGTCCATGCCTTCCATTTCCTCAAATCCCCATCAGTTTTTTATGAGCATTGCAACTCCTCCTCCCCCTCTACTCCTTCTATCTTTCCTCAGGATCTGATATCCCGGTGGGAAGATTGCATCTGTTGTTGTCTCAGCAAGTTTCATTTCTGTGACTGCTATGATGTCTGGGGATTTCTCGCTGATTCTTTCGTGCCACTCCTCATATTTCGTTATTCCGTCCGCGTTTGTGTACCAAACCTTCAGCTTCTTTTCTATCACTGTGGTCCTGCGAGAATATTGGGGTTGGGGGAGTGAGAGCCTTGGTGGGGGGCTGTGGTGTGGGTGGGGTTTGTGATGAGGGGGTGGGGTCAGAATGCCCATAAAGGGCAGCTGTTGGGGTGAGGTTTGTGATGTGGGGGTTGGTGGCAGAGGGAACAGTGTGTGGGTTTTGGTTTAGATTGCTCAGTTGCGTTGGGATTGTCGCAGTTGGAGTCTTTCTGTGGGAATTTTTGCGGGGTGTGTTTGCCCTTCCTCCTGTATCTGGGTCCTACTCACCTTCATCATTGCCTCTCGTTCCTCCTTGCGTCTCTGTACCCTCTCTTTCAGTGTAGTCCTTTCTTCTTGTGTTCTGTCGCGATCGAGGTATACTCTCTGGTACCCCTGTTTGTTCCTCAGTCATGCTTTCTCTTGCAGGATCCTGTGTTTGTGTGTGTGTGTGTCTGTGTGTACACTTGTATTCATTTATATATGATTGCACTGATTGAGTCTTGGCTCCTGGGCTTACTGTGTCCTGACTCCATGAGCGCCATCATCTTAACACTTCTTCCAGACTACAAGTATCCAGCATAATTCATCTGCTTTACTTTCATTGAGACTGAGGGACTGATTATATCATCTTCCACTGTAACCACTAAGACTGAGGAACTGATTATCTCATCTTCCACTGTAACCACTAAGACTGAGGGACAGATTATCTCATCTTCCACTGTAACCACTAAGTCTGAGGGACTAATTATCTCATCTTCCACTGTAACCACTAAGACTGAGGGACTGATTATATCATCTTCCACTGTAACCACTAAGACTGAGGGACTGATTATCTCATCTTCCACTGTAACCACTAAGACTGAGGGAATGATTATCTCATCTTCCACTGTAACCACTAAGACTGAGGGACTAATTATCTCATCTTCCACTGTAACCACCAAGACTGAGGGACTGATTTTCTCATCTGGCACTGTAACTACTTTACATTCTCAGTATTGAAGCGAAAAGAGCAGCTGGTGGGCGAAACGTCTCTCTGAAGGTGCCCAGGTGTTACACATGTGTCTTACTAATCTAAAATAACAAATATTAATCCAATTAGACGCCTTAGATCGTACACAAAACAACGAACTGCGACCACTACATTTTCAAAGTGCTTTATGTACTTTTTTCGAGTTTTGTATGTTTATATAATGTTTCAAAAATATTTTGATGGACCTTGATAATACAAGAACGTTCCAAGAAATTTTTGGTGATGCATAGTTATAGTGATATATAGATAATTGATCTTATTAATACAGTGGACACAGGGGTAATTATAATGATACAGTGGACACTGTGATAATTATAATGATACAGTGGACACTGTGATAATTATAATGATACAGTGGACACTGTGATAATTATAATGATACTGGGGGATACAGTGGACATTGTGATAATTATAATGATACAGTGGACACTGTGATAATTATAATGATACAGTGGACACTGGGGTAATTATAATGATACAGTGGACATTGGGGTAATTATAATGATACAGTGGACATTGTGATAATTATAATGATACAGTGGACACTGGGGTCATTATAATGATACAGTGGACACTGGTATAATTATAATGATACAGTGGACACTGTGATAATTATAATGATACAGTGGACACTGGGATAATTATAATGATACAGTGGACACTGGGGTAATTATAATGATACAGTGGACATTGTGATAATTATAATGATACAGTGGACACTGGGATAATTATAATGATACAGTGGACACTGGGATAATTATAATGATACAGTGGACACTGGGATAATTATAATGATACAGTGGACACTGGGATAATTATAATGATACAGTGGACACTGGGATAATTATAATGATACAGTGGACACTGGGATAATTATAATGATACAGTGGACACTGATAATTATAATGATACAGTGGACACTGGGATACAGTGGACACTGGGATAATTATAATGATACAGTGGACACTGGGATAATTATAATGATACAGTGGACACTGGGATAATTATAATGATACAGTGGACACTGGGATAATTATAATGATACAGTGGACACTGGGATAATTATAATGATACAGTGGACACTGGGATAATTATAATAATACAGTGGACACTGGGATAATTATAATGATACAGTGGACACTGGGATAATTATACAGTGGACACTGGGATAATTATAATGATACAGTGGACACTGGGATAATTATAATAATACAGTGGACACTGGGATAATTATAATGATACAGTGGACACTGATAATTATAATGATACAGTGGACACTGGGATAATTATAATGATACAGTGGACACTGGGATAATTATAATGATACAGTGGACACTGGGATAATTATAATGATACAGTGGACACTGGGATAATTATAATGATACAGTGGACACTGGGATAATTATAATAATACAGTGGACACTGGGATAATTATAATGATACAGCGGACACTGGGATAATTATAATACAGTGGACACTGGGATAATTATAATGATACAGTGGACACTGGGATAATTATAATAATACAGTGGACACTGTGATAATTATAATGATACAGTGGACACTGTGATAATTATAATGATACAGTGGACACTGGGATAATTATAATGATACAGTGGACACTGGGATAATTATAATGATACAGGACACATGGATAATGATACAGGACACATGAATAATAATGATACAGGACACATGGATAATAATGATACAGGACACATGGATAATAATGATAGAGTGGACACACGGATAATTATAATGATATGTGACACAGGGATAATAATAATGATACAGTGGACACATAATTATGAAAATACAGTGGACACAGGGATGATAGTGATACAGTGGACACAAAGATAGAATTATAATGTATCATTCTGGGAGGACGATGTACGTCCGCCCACAACAATGTACACTTTAATGACCTGTCTAGTGTACACCCACCGGAGGTGTTACACTGGTGACCTTCCAAAGGTCACGACATTGTTCAACACGGGGAGGCAGATTACCAGTGGTGGTGCACACACACTCATGTGCGTGCACACCCACACACACCCACACACCCACCCACACACACACACCCACCCACACACACACCCACACACCCACACACCCACCCACACACCCACCCACACACACCCACACACACCCACATACACACCCACATACACACCCACATACACCCACACACACACCCACACAAGTGGAATAGTTTGGGAAGCGATGTAGTGGAGGCAGGATCCATACATAGCTTTAAGCAGAGGTATGATAAAGCTCACGGCTCAGGGAGAGTGACCTAGTAGCGATCAGTGAAGAGGCGGGGCCAGGAGCTCGGACTCGACCCCCGCAACCTCAACTAGGTGAGTACAACTAGGTGAGTACACACACACACACACACACACACACCTACACTCACACACACACACACACACACCTACACTCACACACACACACACACACCTACACACACACACACCTACACACACACACCTACACACACACACACACCTACACACACACCTACACACACACACACACCTACACACACACCTACACACACACACACACCTACACACACACACACACACCTACACACACACACACCTACACACACACACACCTACACACACACACACACCTACACACACACACACACACCTACACACACACACACACACCTACACACACACACACACACCTACACACACACACACACACCTACACACACACACACACCTACACACACACACACACACACACACACACACACACACACACACACACACACACACACACACACACACACACACACACACACACACACACACACACACACACACACACACACACACACACACACACACACACACACACACACGCACACACACACCTACACACACGCACGCACACACACACCTACACACACGCACGCACACACACACCTACACACACGCACGCACACACACACCTACACACACGCACGCACACACACACCTACACACACGCACCTACACACACACACACACACACACACGCACACACACACACACACACACACACACACACACACACACACACACACACACACACACCTAGCCAAGCACGTAAAGAAACTAGAGAAAGTGCAAAGGTTTGCAACATGACTAGTCTTCCCCAGAACTAAGGGATATGTCCTACGAGGAGAGGTTATGAGAAATCGACCTGACGACACTGGAGGACAGGAGAGATAGGGGGGACATGATAACGACATACAAAATACTGAGAGGAATTGGCAAGGTGGTCAAAGACAGGATGTTCCAGAGATGGGACACAGCAACAAGGGGACACAGTTGGAAGTTGAAGACACAAGTGAATCACAGGGATGTTAGGAAGTGTTTCTTCAGCCACAGAGTAGTCAGGAAGTGGAATAGTTTGGGTATGATAAAGCCCACGGTTCAGGGAGACTGACCCACTAGTGACCAGTGAAGAGGCGGGGCCAGGAGCTAGGACTCGACCCCTGCAACCTCAACTAGGTGAGTACAACTAGGTGAGCACAGGGTGACGGTAATAAGACAAAAGAGAGAGAGGTGGGTAGACTGCATTTTCTTGGACTGTAAGAAATCGTTTGACACAGTTCCACACAATTGATTAGTGCAAAAGCTGGAGGACCAGACAGGGATAACAGGGAAGGCACTGTAATGGATCAGGGAATATATGTCAGGAAGACAACAGCGAGTCATGGTACCTGGCGAGGTGTCAGAGTGGGCGCCTGTAACGAGCGGGGTGCCACAGGGATCAGTCCTAGGACCGGTGCTGTTTCTGATATATGTGAACGACATAACGGAAGGAGTAGACTCCAAAGTGTCTAGACAGGCGGCAGACCTGGTCCAGCAAATGGCACATGGAGTTCAACCCCACCAAGTGCAAAGTCATGAAGATTGGGGAAGGGCAAAGAAGACCACAGACGGAGTACAATCTAGGGGGCCAGAGCCTACAAACCTCACTCAAGGAAAAGGATCTTGGGGGGAGTATAACACCGGGTACATCTCCTGAGGCGCATATCAACCAAATAACTGTTGCAGCATACGGGCGCCTAGCATACCTAAGAACAGCATTCCGACATCTAAATAAGGAGTCATTCAAGACCCTGTACACTGTGTACGTTATGCCCATACTGGAGTATGCAGCGCCAATTTGGAACCCTCACCTAGCCAATATGTGAGGAAACAAGAGAAAGTGCAAAGGTTTGCAACAAGACTAATGGGTATGTCCTTCGAAGAGAGACTAAGGGAAATCGACTTGACACTGGAAGACAGGAGAGATAGGGGGGATATGATAACGACATATAAAATACTGAGATGGGACACAGCAACAAGGGGTCACAGTTGGAAGTTGAAGACTCAGATGAATCACAGGGACATTAGAAAGTATTTCTTTAGTCAGAGTTGTCAGGAAGTGGAATAGTCTGGGAAGTGATGTAGTGGAGGCAGGAACCATTCATAGCTTTAAGAAGAGGTATGATAAAGCTTATCGAGCTGGAAGAGTGACCGAGTAGCGATCAGTGAAGAGGCAGGGCCAGGAGCTGTGAATCGACCCCTGCAACCACAATTAGGTGAGTACAAGTATGTGAGTACACACACACATACACAGGCACATCTCCTGAAGCGCACATCAACCAAATAACTGCTGCAGCATATGGGCGCCTAGCAAACCTCAGAACAGCATTCCGACATCTTAATAAGGAATCATTCAGGACCCTGTACACCGTGTACGTTAGGCCCATATTGGAGTATGCGGCACCAGTTTGGAACCCACACCTAGCCAAGCACGTAAAGAAACTAGAGAAAATGCAAAGGTTTGCAACAAGACTAGTCCCAGAGCTAAGAGGTATGTCCTATGAGGAGAGGTTAAGGGAAATAAACCTGACGACACCGGAGGACAGGAGAGATAGGGAGGACATGATAACGACATACAAAATACTGAGAGGAATTGACAAGGTGGACAAAGACAGGATGTTCCAGAGACTGGACACAGTAACAAGGGGACACAGTTGGAAGTTGAAGACACAGATGAATCAAAGGGATGTTAGGAAGTATTTCTTCAGCCACAGAGTAGTCAGGAAGTGGAATAGTTTGGGAAGCGATGTAGTGGAGTCAGGATCCATACATAGCTTTAAGCAGAGGTACGATAAAGCTCACGGTTCAGGGAGAGTGACCTAGTAGCGACCAGTGAAGAGGCGGGGCCAGGAGCTTGGACTCGACCCCTGCAACCTCAACTAGGTGAGTACACACACACACACACACACACACACACACACACTTAGAGTCGTCATGGTAACACTGGTTGACACTAACAGCAGCAGTCGTCACTTCACTGTCAGCCTCGTTGTTGACGGTAGTGAAGACAAGTTACGAGTGAAACTCTTCACAGAGTGAAACTCTTCACGAAGTGAAACTCTTCACAAAGTGAAACTACACAAAGTGAAACTCTTCATAGAGTGAAACTTCATAAAGTGAAACTCTTCACAGAGTGAAACTTCACAGAGTGAAACTCTACACAAAGTGAAACTCTTCATAGAGTGAAACTTCATAAAGTGAAACTCTTCACAGAGTGAAACTCTGCACAAAGTGAAACTCTTCATAGAGTGAAACTTCATAAAGTGAAACTCTTCACAAAGTGAAACTCTTCATAGAGTGAAACTTCATAAAGTGAAACTCTTCACAAAGTGAAACTCTTCATAGAGTGAAACTTCATAAAGTGAAACTCTTCACAGAGTGAAACTTGTTTTGAACATAGTTCACAACCTGCACAAATGGGAGCACCATTTGAGTGTGTGGTGACTGCTAAGACTGTGCTGTAGATCTGTGAGTCAGGGTGAGGAGGGGGGAACCTGGGTTAAGTTACCTGACAGGTAGGGGCAGCTCCAGGGCATCAGGTCCTCACAAGCCTCGAGATGTTTAACACCATTCAAGAGTTTGTTCTCTGTGTGAGTGTCTGATGCTGCAGGTCCTGAGAAATTTCAAACACTCTCTCTTGTTAGATCTTCTCACATTATGGTGTTTGCTATGATATTTATGGTGGTGGTGGTATAATGGTATTTGGTATGGTATTTATGGTGGTGTCGGTGTAATGCTGCTTAGTATAGTATGGTATGATGGTGGTCTGAGTATACATTAAATTGAAGGCTATCTTGTGTACTTTATTCCTCATTCTCTTGATTGTTGTGTTAACTGTTTGTGTTGGCATCCTGCACGGCCAGCTCCAACAAGTCTTTGGAAGTACCTGTGTTTGAGAGGTGGCGACAGGACCACAGAAGTAACGTCTTTACCAGTGAGAACAATGTGATAGATTAGACACATTGTGCAACACTAGTGTAAAGTAAAAGGACACAAGTGCAACTAATGTGACATTTTATTGTGGCAACGTTTCGCTCTCCAGGAGCTTTATCAAGCCATTACAAACAATACATGGACACAGAGGGTATATATAGGCTCAGAGTGAGGTGCAATACTAGTGGTAGTAGTAGTAGTAGTAGTAGTGACAAAAGTTGTAGTAGTAGTAGTAGTAATACAATATGGTAGAACAATTAATTCGTACATAAGTAAAAGGATAAAAGTTATTACTTTTACTCATGTACGAATTAATTGCTGTACCATATTGTATTACTACTACTACTACTACAACTTTTGTCACTACTACTACTACTACTACTACCACTAGTATTACATCTCACTCTGAGCCTTTATATACCCTCTGTGTCCATGTATTGTTTGTAATGGCTTGATAAAGCTCCTGGAGAGCGAAACGTTGCCACAATAAATGTCACATTAGTTGCACTTGTGTCCTTTTACTTTACATATTGTCGGTAATTCTACCAACTTTATTACGACACTAGTGTATCTTTATTGTGGAAACGTTTCGCCACACACAGTGGCTTTATCAGTCCAATACAAAGGAGAATGGTGAATATCAGAAGGAATTTGAGATAATTAGTCCCTCAGTCTTCCAGGGCTAAGGGACTGATTACCTCAAACTCCTTCTGATCTTCAACCATTCTTCTCTGTATTGGACTGAGGAAGCCACTGGTTAGCGAAACGTTTCCACAAACATATTCAAGTGATGCACAAATGTCTAATTCATTATCCTGTCGGTTCTCTGAACCATTTATTTACATACCGAGTACGTGGGGTCTGAGTACCTGCTACCACTTATATGCTGATAGTATAACCCCCAACTACCTGCACCACCACCACCACCACCACCCATTCATCACAACCATCACCAGCTCAAAACCTCCACCACCCATCACCATGTTGTACAAGAATGGTATACAATACCGACAAGGTGAAATTGAGACACATGTGCAACATCTGGGTATATTTAATGTAGACGTTTCGCCATCCAGTGGCTTTATCAATACAAATTCCAGGACGTAACTTGAAGACAGGAGAACTATGTACAGAAGATGAGGTAATCAGTCCCTCAACCTAGCAGTAGGTGCGAAGAGCACCGTAGTCGTGGAGATTCTGAAGCAGAAGCAAGGCGCCTGACGCTTATGTAGTAACGTCAGGTGGAAATGGGACGGGCAGCAGACGAGGGCATAGTCACTGGTAGGCCTTGCTTCTGCTCCAGAATCTCCACGACTATGGTGCTCTTCGCACCTTCTGCTAGGTTGAGGGACTGATTACCTCATCTTCTGTACATAGTTCTCCTGTCTTCAAGTTATGTCCTAGAATTTGTTTTGATAAAGCCACTGGATGGCGAAACGTCTACAATAAAGATACCCAGATGTTGCACATGTGTCTCAATTTCACCCATCACCATTTTCATATTTCAAGAGCTTACAGAGAAGGAAGACAAAGTTGATCCCATGCATGAGAAATCAATCCTACTAGGATAGACTGAGGACCCTGAATCTGCACTCTAGACAGGCGTAGAATTAGGGAGGATATGATTGAGGTGTTTAACTGGAAAATAGGAATAAATAAAGAGGATGTAAATAACTTGTTAAAAATATTTAACCAAGACAGGAATCGCAGCAATGGGTTGAGGTTCGACAAATTTAGATTTAGAAAGGATATAGGAAAGCACTGGTTTGGTAATGTGGAACAAACTTCCGAGAAGCGTCATTGAAGCCAAAACCTTGTGTAGTGTCATATATAGGTTAGACAAATACTTGAGTGGGTGTGAGTTGGAGCTGCCTAGCATGGGCCAGTACGCCTGCAGCAGTGTTCTTTCTTATGCTCCTAGCAGACCTACAGTGTTGGATTGCTCATCAGTGTAATGTGAAAGTGGATAAGCAGGCAAACTGTTAACTTTTGATTTTACTGTGTTCCTACGCCAAAATAAGTATATACCCTAAGTATACAGTAAATCAAGTACAAGCCAGTTCATATATGAACAGAGTGTAATGTTGCCAGTATGAGTCTTCATGTTGTGGTTTATAGAGACACTGACAACTGGCGCCGTATTGAGAGAGTCTGGGCTGTTAGCATGTTCTTCTGACGAGATAACTATGACGGTCATGCAAGTCCTTCCATGAGAGGTCGCTCATAGTTGATCAGACTGACCGCTAGATGGCTCTGTTCTGCTGTGTTTCAGCTGGCTTAGATGACGTGCAGGATCGTGGCTTTGTACGTCGTGTGAGGAATAAGGAGGAGCATTGCTAGTTCCAGTGTCATGCGTACATGTTAATGTACTCTGTGCATAACACCACTACTATCATCTATCACCACCACCACCACCACCTATCACCACCACCTATCACCACCACCACCTATCACCACCACCACCTATCACCACCACCACCTATCACCACCACCACCTATCACCACCACCTACCACCACCACTTACTAACAACCACCACCTACCAACCACCACCACCACCACAAGCACCTGGAGTCTCCGTGTTAGCATCAATAATGCAAGTGAAGGTGGAGTCTCCTGCAGGTATTTATCAGTATTCAATAATTTGGTCATAGCACACCACCCCCTCCCCCACCCACTCACCCCTCCCAATTCCACCCCTCCTCCACTCCTTCCACACTCCACCCCTCCTCTCTACTCCCTCCCTAACATCCCTTCCCTACTCCATCCCTCCCCCTCATATACCCTCTCCCCTCCTCCGTTCCCTTCCCCATTTTCCTATTCCAGCCATCCTCCACTCCCCACCACTACTCCACACCACCACTCCACACCATTTCACACCACCACCCCACACCACTCCTCACCACCACTCCACATCACTCCACACCACTCCTCATCACCATTCCACACCACTCCCCATCACCACTACACTACTCCACACCATCACTTCACACCACCACTCCACACCATAACCCCATCACTCTACACCACTTCACACCACTCCACACTGCCACTCCATACCACCACTTTACACCTCTCCACACCACTCCCCACCACCACTCCATACCACAACTCCACACCACTACGCCTCACCACCATTCCTCACCAACACCCCTCACCACACCACTACGCCTCACCACCATTCCTCACCACCACCCCTCACCACACCACCAATCCACACCACTGCATACCACCACACCATACCACCACTCCACACTGCCACTCCACTCCATACTACCACTGCACAGTCACTCCACACCACCAATCCACACCACCACCCACACCCCCACTCCACATTACTACTACAAACTACCACTCCACACCACACAACCCCTCTATACCACTCCACACTGCTTCTCCACACTACCATTCCACACCATACCACCACTCCCACCACTACTCCGTACCATACCACTACTCCACACCACTCCACACTACTACTCCGCACTGCCACTCCACACCACCACTCCACACTACTATTCCACACCACCACTCCACACCACTTCACACTACACCGCGCCACCTCTCCACACCAACACACCCCTCTGTACCACTCCACACCAAACCACTACTCCACACCACTCCACGCCACATCACCCCTCATACCACTCCACACTAGAGTCCACATTACACCGCCACACTACGCCACCCCTCTGTACCACTCCCCACCACAGCACCTCTTTATACCATTCCACACCTCCACACCACCCCTCTATACCACTCCAAACCACCACTTCACACCACACCAACCCTCATACCACTCCACACTAGCACTGCACACCACACCACCCCTCTGTACCACTCCACAACACCACTGCATTTTAAAGCCTGGCAGGTGAGGTGCGTCTGACACGTGGTGAGGTGACTGACATCTTCCCCTACACTGTAAATAGCAGTGTTTAAGAGGGAAACAGTACGGGAGAGGAGATAAATGAAGAGGAAACTGAGAATAAGCAGGCAATAAAGTAAGAAGAGAAAGTAGAAAAGAGCAAGAGCTGGAGGAGGGAAGTAATGGGTAGGACAGGGGGAGGAGGGAAGTAATGGGTAGGACAGGGAAAAATGCAGCAAGAGGCAGTTTAGGGAGAACCTGAGAAAAGGATAATGGTGGAATAACAGCAAAGGGGAAGGAGAGGAGGATCAGCAGGAGGAAGAGGATTAGCAGGAGGAGAAAGATTAGGAGAGAAGGATTAGGAGGAAGAGAAGAATTTCAGTGAGAAACAGAAGGATTAGAATGAGGAACAGGAGAATTAGGAAATGGAATTGAATGGAAATAAATATCGCTATTTATTTATAATATTGGTAAAGAGGGAATTATGGAAGCCTGTAATAAGGTGAACCTTGATCCCTGAAACACTAACCAAGGTTCAAAATTTGAAGACGATCGGGAGAGACATTCTCCAGTTATCACGGATTCCAACAGTCCCAAGCTTTATAAACTAATATATTGCATTAACCAATTCTCCTGTACACAAACTGAACTTAATGACTACTATTTTGGCAGCAAGAACTTCATGGCTACTATCCTGGCAGCAAGAACTTCATGGCTACTATCCTGGCAGCAAGAACTTAATGACTACTATCCTGGCAGCAAGAACTTAATGACAACTATCCTGGCAGCAAGAACTTCATGGCTACTATCCTGGCAGCAAGAACTTAATGACTACTATCCTGGCAGCAAGAACTTAATGACTACTATCCTGGAAGCAAGAACTTAACGACTACTATCCTGGCAGCAAGAACTTCATGGCTACTATCCTGGCAGCAAGAACTTAATGACTACTATCCTGGCAGCAAGAACTGGCTACTATCCTGGCAGCAAGACTACTATCCTGGCAGCAAGAACAATGGCTACTATCCTGGCAGCAAGAACTTAATGACTACTATCCTGGCAGCAAGAACTTAATGACTACTATCCTGGCAGCAAGAACTTAATGACTACTATCCTGGCAGCAAGAACTTAATGACTACTATGACTACTATCCTGGCAGCAAGAACTTAATGACTACTATCCTGGCAGCAAGAACTTCATGGCTACTATCCTGGCAGCAAGAACTTAATGACTACTATCCTGGCAGCAAGAACTTAATGACTACTATCCTGGCAGCAAGAACTTAATGGCTACTATCCTGGCAGCAAGAACTTAATGACTACTATCCTGGCAGCAAGAACTTAATGACTACTATCCTGGCAGCAAGAACTTCATGGCTACTATCCTGGCAGCAAGAACTTAATGACTACTATCCTGGCAGCAAGAACTTAATGACTACTATCCTGGCAGCAAGAACTTAATGACTACTATCCTGGCAGCAAGAACTTAATGACTACTATCCTGGCAGCAAGAACTTAATGACTACTATCCTGGCAGCAAGAACTTAATGACTACTATCCTGGCAGCAAGAACTTCATGGCTACTATCCTGGCAGCAAGAACTTAATGACTACTATCCTGGCAGCAAGAACTTAATGGCTACTATCCTGGCAGCAAGAACTTAATGACTACTATCCTGGCAGCAAGAACTTAATGACTACTATCCTGGCAGCAAGAACTTAATGACTACTATCCTGGCAGCAAGAACTTAATGACTACTATCCTGGCAGCAAGAACTTAATGACTACTATCCTGGCAGCAAGAACTTAATGGCTACTATCCTGGCAGCAAGAACTTAATGGCTACTATCCTGGCAGCAAGAACTTAATGACTACTATCCTGGCAGCAAGAACTTCATGGCTACTATCCTGGCAGCAAGAACTTAATGACTACTATCCTGGCAGCAAGAACTTAATGACTACTATCCTGGCAGCAAGAACTTAATGACTACTATCCTGGCAGCAAGAACTTAATGACTACTATCCTGGCAGCAAGAACTTAATGACTACTATCCTGGCAGCAAGAACTTCATGGCTACTATCCTGGCAGCAAGAACTTAATGACTACTATCCTGGCAGCAAGAACTTAATGACTACTATCCTGGCAGCAAGAACTTAATGACTACTATCCTGGCAGCAAGAACTTAATGACTACTATCCTGGCAGCAAGAACTTCATGGCTACTATCCTGGCAGCAAGAACTTAATGACTACTATCCTGGCAGCAAGAACTTAATGACTACTATCCTGGCAGCAAGAACTTCATGGCTACTATCCTGGCAGCAAGAACTTAATGACTACTATCCTGGCAGCAAGAACTTAATGACTACTATCCTGGCAGCAAGAACTTCATGGCTACTATCCTGGCAGCAAGAACTTAATGACTACTATCCTGGCAGCAAGAACTTAATGACTACTATCCTGGCAGCAAGAACTTAATGACTACTATCCTGGCAGAAAGAACTTCATGGCTACTATCCTGGCAGCAAGAACTTAATGACTACTATCCTGGCAGCAAGAACTTCATGGCTACTATCCTGGCAGCAAGAACTTCATGGCTACTATCCTGGCAGCAAGAACTTAATGACTACTATCCTGGCAGCAAGAACTTAATGGCTACTATCCTGGCAGCAAGAACTTAATGACTACTATCCTGGCAGCAAGAACTTAATGACTACTATCCTGGCAGCAAGAACTTAATGACTACTATCCTGGCAGCAAGAACTTCATGGCTACTATCCTGGCAGCAAGAACTTAATGTCTATTATCCAGGCAGCAAGAACTTAATGACTACTATCCTGGCAGCAAGAACTTAATGACTACTATCCTGGCAGCAAGAACTTAATGACTACTATCCTGGCAGCAAGAACTTAATGACTACTATCCTGGCAGCAAGAACTTCATGGCTACTATCCTGGCAGCAAGAACTTAATGACTACTATCCTGGCAGCAAGAACTTCATGGCTACTATCCTGGCAGCAAGAACTTAATGACTACTATCCTGGCAGCAAGAACTTAATGGCTACTATCCTGGCAGCAAGAACTTAATGGCTACTATCCTGGCAGCAAGAACTTCATGGCTACTATCCTGGCAGCAAGAACTTCATGGCTACTATCCTGGCAGCAAGAACTTAATGACTACTATCCTGGCAGCAAGAACTTAATGACTACTATCCTGGCAGCAAGAACTTAATGGCTACTATCCTGGCAGCAAGAACTTAATGACTACTATCCTGGCAGCAAGAACTTAATGACTACTATCCTGGCAGCAAGAACTTAATGGCTACTATCCTGGCAGCAAGAACTTAATGACTACTATCCTGGCAGCAAGAACTTAATGACTACTATCCTGCCAGCAAGAACTTCATGGCTACTATCCTGGCAGCAAGAACTTCATGGCTACTATCCTGGCAGCAAGAACTTAATGACTACTATCCTGGCAGCAAGAACTTCATGGCTACTATCCTGGCAGCAAGAACTTAATGTCTACTATCCTGGCAGCAAGGCTACTATCCTGGCAGCAAGAACTTAATGTCTACTATCCTGGCAGCAAGAACTTAATGTCTACTATCCTGGCAGCAAGACCTTCATGGCTACTATCCTGGCAGCAAGAACTTAATGACTACTATTTTGGCAGCAAGAACTTCATGGCTACTATCCTGGCAGCAAGAACTTCATGGCTACTATCCTGGCAGCAAGAACTTCATGGCTACTATCCTGGCAGCAAGAACTTCATGGCTACTATCCTGGCAGCAAGAACTTCATGGCTACTATCCTGGCAGCAAGAACTTCATGGCTACTATCCTGGCAGCAAGAACTTCATGGCTACTATCCTGGCAGCAAGAACTTCATGGCTACTATCCTGGCAGCAAGAACTTCATGGCTACTATCCTGGCAGCAAGAACTTAATGACTACTATCCTGGCAGCAAGAACTTAATGACTACTATCCTGGCAGCAAGAAATTAATGACTACTATCCTGGCAGCAAGAACTTAATGGCTACTATCCTGGCAGCAAGAACTTAATGGCTACTATCCTGGCAGCAAGAACTTAATGACTACTATCCTGGCAGCAAGAACTTAATGACTACTATCCTGGCAGGAAGAACTTAATGACTACTATCCTGGCAGCAAGAACTTAATGACTACTATCCTGGCAGCAAGAACTTAATGACTACTATCCTGGCAGCAAGAACTTAATGACTACTATCCTGGCAGCAAGAACTTAATGACTACTATCCTGGCAGCAAGAACTTCATGGCTACTATCCTGGCAGCAAGAACTTCATGGCTACTATCCTGGCAGCAAGAACTTAATGACTACTATCCTGGCAGCAAGAACTTCATGGCTACTATCCTGGCAGCAAGAACTTAATGACTATTATCCAGGCAGCAAGAACTTATTGACTACTATCCTAGCAGCAAGAACTTAATGACTATTATCCAGGCAGCAAGAACTTATTGACTACTATCCTGGCAGCAAGAACTTCATGGCTACTATCCTGGCAGCAAGAACTTAATGACTACTATCCTGGCAGCAAGAACTTCATGGCTACTATCCTGGCAGCAAGAACTTAATGACTATTATCCAGGCAGCAAGAACTTATTGACTACTATCCTGGCAGCAAGAACTTAATGACTATTATCCAGGCAGCAAGAACTTATTGACTACTATCCTGGCAGCAAGAACTTAATGACTATTATCCAGGCAGCAAGAACTTATTGACTACTATCCTGGCAGCAAGAACTTCATGGCTACTGTCCTGGCAGCAAGAACTTAATGACTATTATCCAGGCAGCAAGAACTTAACTTATCCTGACTACTATGGCAGCAAGAACCTGGCAGCAAGAACTTATTGACTACTATGGCAGCAAGAACTTAATGACTGGCAGCAAGAACTTATTGACTACTATCCTGGCAGCAAGAACTTAATGACTATTATCCAGGCAGCAAGAACTTATTGACTACTATCCTGGCAGCAAGAACTTATTGACTACTATCCAGGCAGCAAGAACTTATTGACTACTATCCAGGCAGCAAGAACTTATTGACTACTATCCTGGCAGCAAGATGCAGCAGTCAGTAAATATTGAAGGTGTTCAGAAAAGGTAGAATGAAATATATTTAATGTGGTATATCGGGAATCAGAATTTCACACAATATTATTCATATAAAATTGGTAATTGAAGGTTCTGAGCCACACGGCAGAAGGTTTTGCAGTTTATCTGGATAAGTTTAGTTTAGTGGGGATGGGTGTAACACCTTTGGTCATGGGTCACTTGCACTTGTTGCTGG
Source organism: Cherax quadricarinatus (assembly GCF_038502225.1). Classification (NCBI taxonomy): domain Eukaryota; kingdom Metazoa; phylum Arthropoda; class Malacostraca; order Decapoda; family Parastacidae; genus Cherax; species Cherax quadricarinatus. Next base: position 4,138,322 of record NC_091339.1, read on the forward strand.
AATATTCACCTGGTTAACGTACTGTTATTGTGAAAATATGAAGCCGTGTTCAGCGCGAATTGAATTACGAAATGTTGGAGGAAGGCAACAGAAAAATCTTTAACTACTTACAGCTCCCCTCTTGAGGGATACCAAGTGTGTCTTTCTCTCTCTCCCTCTCCCTTTCACACGGGGTTTTACAAGGTTAGGCTCAGGAATCCTAACTTTATTTGCAAGCTAAGAACTGTCACTTACATTAAGCTACAATAGCTCTCCCCCCCCCCTCTCTCTCTCTCTCTCTCTCTCTCTCTCTCTCTTTTACACAGGGTTTGACAAGGTTAGATTAAGGATTCCTAACTTTATTGACAAGCTAAGAACTGATCCCTACATCAGCTCATTTGAAAGCATTTTTATTGTTATGAAATATACAGGTAGGGAACAGGATGACGTTGGAGCCATCTGTGGGCCAGCATTTTCATTTGATCAACTGACTTTGTCTCGTTGACATCGTAATGCTGTAGGAATGTGTTCCAGACTCGAGTCATCCTGGAGATAAATGATCTCAGATGAAGTGATGTTCTGAAGAAGGATACAGCCAGAGTGAAGTTGCTTTCTGCCCGTCTTGTGGTATAGAAGCTTGCTTCACGCTGTCCTCGAAGTGGAGCCAAGTGTAGTACTTTGACAATGTTGACCTTGTACATAACAGTAAGGCCACCCACATCCCTCCTGTGTTGAACTCTCTCTCTCTCTCACACACACACACACACACACACACACACACACACACACACACACACACACACACACACACACACACACACACACACAGCCATCCTTCTTTTCCCTCCATCCCTCTGCTCATTCACTTGCCTTTCTCCCCTCTTCACACTTCATTCACTCCACCATTGTTATCCAACTACCTGGTGCTCTCGGTCCCCTTGTTCAACCCACCCTCCGCTTCCCCAACCCACCCTCCGCTTCCCCAACCTACCCTTCACCTACTTCCAACCTTTCCTCCACCTGTGTCTCACCCCCACTCCATTCTATCTGCCTAAACTGAAGATCCTCCACAAGTTTACTACAACTGTGAAGGTTGAACAATGAAACCAGCGGTGTTTCCAACCTGTCCTGCGTCATACGCCAGCCTGTCACGCGTCATGCGCCAGCCTGTCTTGCGTCATGCACTAGCCTGTCCTGCGTCATGCACTAGCCTGTCCTGCTTCATGCGCCAGACTCTCCTGCATCATACGCCAGCCTGTTCTGCGTCATGCACCAACCTATCCTGCGTCATGCGGCTAGGTAACCTGCTTCAGGCGGCATCTCCTGCGTCGTGCGACTACCTATCTTGGCAACGACGTGACCGAAGGGAAAAACAATAATCGTAGAGCTGCACCGTGGAACCTCTGCAGTTATCGTACAACAGACACGTGTAGCCTCTGCAGTTATCGTACAGGTGACACTTGTACCCTCTACAGTTATCGTACAATAGACACGTGTAGTCCCTGCAGTTATCGTACAGGTGACACTTGTAGTCCCTGCAGTTATCGTACAGGTGATACTTGTAGTCCCTGCAGTTATCGTACAGGTGACTCTTTCAGCCCCTGCAATTATCGTACAGGTGACACTTGTAGCCCATGCTGCTATCTTACAGGTGACACTTGTAGCCCCTGCTGTTATCGTACAGGTGACACTTGTAGCCCCCTGCAGTTATACAAGTGACACTTGTGATCCCTGCAGTTATCGTGCAGGTGGCATTTGTAGCCCCTGCAGTTATCGAACAGGTGACACTTGTGGCCCCAGTAGTTATCGTACAGGTGACACTTGTGACCCCTGCAGTTATAGTACAGGTGACACTTGTGACCCCTGCAGTTATCGTACAGGTGACACTTGTGGCACCTGCAGTTATAGTACAGGTGACACTTGTGGCACCTGCAGTTATAGTACAGGTGACACTTGTAGCCCCTGAAGTTATCGTACAGGTGGCACTTGTGGACCCTGCAGCTATCGTACAGGTAACGGACTAATACGTCGTACTAAAGGACATGTAATTATGGAGGGGGAGGGAAGGAGGCAAGGACGGTAAGTTGAAGGGTAGACGGGTATCGTCGGAGAGAGAACAAGAAGGCAGAGACAGGAATGAAGGAAATAAGAGGGAGGATAGGATGGAGGATTGTATGGGGAAAAAAGTGCAATGTTCGGAGGATGGTATGGAGGGAGAATAGCAAGGGTGAGGGTGAAATCGAAAAAGAGGGAGAGACAGAGGGAAAGGGTGGGGCGGACAGAGTGATGGATGGGTGGAACTGTGGGGTAATGTAAAGGAGTTTAGAAGATAGACTTCATGTCCTAGTATTAAATATAGGGGAAGAGAGAGTGAGGGAGAGGTGCTGTTGGTGGAGTCAGGGAGAGTAGGAGGATGGTGAGGGGGTTGGAAGTGGTGGTGGTGGAACCAGGGAGAGCAGAACGATGGTGAGGGGGGAATGGTAGTGGTGTTAGTGTGATGGTGGAGGAATGGTGAAGAGGCAGTTGTGGATATTGAGGTTAGAGCAACAGGGAATAGTGTAGCAACAAGGATGGTAAAACACGGGTACAACAATGGGGATGGTACAACAGGAAGTGTACAGCAACAAGAATGGTACAAGAAGAAGGGTACGTCAACAGGGATGATACAGCAACAGAGAGGGTACAGCAATGGGGAGGGTGCAGCAACAGTTAAGGTGCAGCAACAGTTAGGGTGCAACAACAGTGAGGGTACAACAACAGGAAGGGTACAACAACAGGAAGGGCACAACAACAGGAAGAGTACAACAACAGGGAGGTTGCAACAACAGAGAGGGTACAACGACAGGAAGAGTACAACAACAGGGAGGGTACAACAACAAGGGAGATGCAGCAACAGGGAGGGTACAGCAACAGCAAGGGTACAACAACAGGAAGGGTACAACAACAGGGACAGTGCAATAACAGTGAGGGTACAACAACAGGAAGGGTACAACAACAGGGAGGGTACAACAACAGAGAAGGTACAACAACAGAGAAGGTACAACAACAGGGAGGGTACAACAAGGAAGGTACAACAACAGGGAGGGTACAACAATAGAGAAGGTACAACAGCAGGGAGGGTACAACAACAAGGAAGGTACAACAACAGGGAGGGTAAAACAGCAGGGAGGATACAACAACAGGGAGGGTACAACAACATCAAGGGTACAACAACAGGGAGGGTACAACAACAAGGAAGGTACAACAACTGGAAGGGTACAACAACAAGGAAGGTACAACAACAGGGAGGGTACAACAATAGAGACGATACAACAACAGGGAGGGTACAACAACAGAGAAGGTACAACAGCAGGGAGGGTACAACAACAAGGAAGGTACAACAACAGGGAGGGTACAACAACAGAGAAGGTACAACAACAGAGAAGGTACAACAACAGGGAGGGTACAACAACAAGGAAGGTACAACAACAGGGAGGGTACAACAATAGAGACGATACAACAACAGAGAAGGTACAGCAACAGAGAAGGTACAACAACAAGGAAGGTACAACAACAGGGAGGGTACAACAACAAGGAAGGTACAACAACAGGGAGGGTACAACAACAAGGAAGGTACAACAACAGGGAGGGTACAACAACAAGGAAGGTACAACAACAGGGAGGGTACAACAACAAGGAAGGTACAACAACAGGGAGGGTACAACAACAGAGAAGGTCAACAACAACAGGGAGGGTACAACAACAGAGAAGGTCAACAACAACAGGGAGGGTACAACAACAAGGAAGGTACAACAACAGGGAGGGTACAACAACAAGGAAGGTACAACAACAGGGAGGGTACAACAACAGAGAAGGTCAACAACAACAGGGAGGGTACGTGATACAAACAACAGTAGTTGGTAAAAACAGACTGTTATTAATCCGTGAAGGACAATTAATACTGCTCTATCCTCCCTTCCTCTCTACCTCCCTTCCTCTCTACCTCCCTTCCTCTCTACCTCCCTTCCTCTCTACCTCCCTTCCTCTCTACCTCCCTTCCTCTCTACCTCCCTTCCTCTCTACCTCCCTTCCTCTCTACCTCCCTTCCTCTCTACCTCCCTTCCTCTCTACCTCCCTTCCTCTCTACCTCCCTTCCTCTCTACCTCCCTTCCTCTCTACCTCCCTTCCTCTCTACCTCCCTCCCTCTCTACCTCCCTTCCTCTCTACCTCCCTTCCTCTCTACCTCCCTTCCTCTCTACCTCCCTCCCTCTCTACCTCCCTCCCTCTCTACCTCCCTTCCTCTCTACCTCCCTTCCTCTCTACCTCCCTTCCTCTCTACCTCCCTTCCTCTCTACCTCCCTTCCTCTCTACCTCCCTTCCTCTCTACCTCCCTTCCTCTCTACCTCCCTTCCTCTCTACCTCCCTTCCTCTCTACCTCCCTTCCTCTCTACCTCCCTTCCTCTCTACCTCCCTTCCTCTCTACCTCCCTTCCTCTCTACCTCCCTTCCTCTCTACCTCCCTTCCTCTCTACCTCCCTTCCTCTCTACCTCCCTTCCTCTCTACCTCCCTTCCTCTCTACCTCCCTTCCTCTCTACCTCCCTTCCTCTCTACCTCCCTTCCTCTCTACCTCCCTTCCTCTCTACCTCCCTTCCTCTCTACCTCCCTTCCTCTCTACCTCCCTTCCTCTCTACCTCCCTTCCTCTCTCCCTTCCTCTCTACCTCCCTTCCTCTCTACCTCCCTTCCTCTCTACCTCCCTTCCTCTCTACCTCCCTTCCTCTCTACCTCCCTTCCTCTCTACCTCCCTTCCTCTCTACCTCCCTTCCTCTCTACCTCCCTTCCTCTCTACCTCCCTTCCTCTCTACCTCCCTCCCTCTCTACCTCCCTTCCTCTCTACCTCCCTTCCTCTCTACCTCCCTTCCTCTCTACCTCCCTTCCTCTCTACCTCCCTTCCTCTCTACCTCCCTTCCTCTCTACCTCCCTTCCTCTCTACCTCCCTCCCTCTCTACCTCCCTTCCTCTCACCTCCCTCCCTCTCTCCCTCCCTTCCTCTCTCCCTCCCTTCCTCTCTACCTCCGTTCCTCTCTACCTCCCTTCCTCTCCACCTCTCTACCTCCCTCCCTCTCTACCTCCCTTCCTCTCTACCTCCCTCCTTCTCTACCTCCCTTCCTCTCTACCTCCCTTCCTCTCTACCTCCCTTCCTCTCTACCTCCCTACCTCTCTACCACCCTTCCTCTCTACCTCCCTTCCTCTCTACCTCCCTTCCTCTCTACCTCCCTTCCTCTCTACCTCCCTTCCTCTCTACCTCCCTTCCTCTCTACCTCCCTTCCTCTCTACCTCCCTTCCTCTCTACCTCCCTTCCTCTCTACCTCCCTTCCTCTCTACCTCCCTTCCTCTCTACCTCCCTTCCTCTCTACCTCCCTTCCTCTCTACCTCCCTTCCTCTCTACCTCCCTTCCTCTCTACCTCCCTTCCTCTCTACCTCCCTTCCTCTCTACCTCCCTTCCTCTCTACCTCCCTTCCTCTCTACCTCCCTTCCTCTCTACCTCCCTTCCTCTCTACCTCCCTTCCTCTCTACCTCCCTTCCTCTCTACCTCCCTTCCTCTCTACCTCCCTTCCTCTCTACCTCCCTTCCTCTCTACCTCCCTTCCTCTCTACCTCCCTTCCTCTCTACCTCCCTTCCTCTCTACCTCCCTTCCTCTCTACCTCCCTCCCTCTCTACCTCCCTTCCTCTCTACCTCCCTTCCTCTCTACCTCCCTTCCTCTCTACCTCCCTTCCTCTCTACCTCCCTTCCTCTCTACCTCCCTTCCTCTCTACCTCCCTTCCTCTCTCCCTTCCTCTCTACCTCCCTTCCTCTCTACCTCCCTTCCTCTCTACCTCCCTTCCTCTCTACCTCCCTTCCTCTCTACCTCCCTTCCTCTCTACCTCCCTTCCTCTCTACCTCCCTTCCTCTCTACCTCCCTTCCTCTCTACCTCCCTTACTCTCTACCTCCCTCCTCTCTACCTCCCTTCCTCTCTACCTCCCTTCCTCTCTACCTCCCTTCCTCTCTACCTCCCTTCCTCTCTACCTCCCTTCCTCTCTACCTCCCTTCCTCTCTACCTCCCTTCCTCTCTACCTCCCTTCCTCTCTACCTCCCTCCCTCTCTACCTCCCTTCCTCTCTACCTCCCTTCCTCTCTACCTCCCTCCCTCCCTCTCTACCTCCCTTCCTCTCTACCTCCCTTCCTCTCTACCTCCCTTCCTCTCTACCTCCCTTCCTCTCTACCTCCCTACCTCTCTACCTCCCTTCCTCTCTCCTCTCCCTTCCTCTCTACCTCCCTTCCTCTCTACCTCCCTTCCTCTCTACCTCCCTTCCTCTCTACCTCCCTCCCTCTCTACCTCCCTTCCTCTCTACCTCCCTTCCTCTCTACCTCCCTTCCTCTCTACCTCCCTCCCTCTCTACCTCCCTTCCTCTCTACCTCCCTTCCTCTCTACCTCCCTTCCTCTCTACCTCCCTTCCTCTCTACCTCCCTCCCTCTCTACCTCCCTTCCTCTCTACCTCCCTCCCTCTCTACCTCCCTTCCTCTCTACCTCCCTTCCTCTCTACCTCCCTTCCTCTCTACCTCCCTTCCTCTCTACCTCCCTTCCTCTCTACCTCCCTCCCTTCCTCTCTACCTCCCTTCCTCTCTACCTCCCTTCCTCTCTACCCTCCCTTACTCTCTACCTCCCTTCCTCTCTACCTCCCTCCCTCTCTACCTCCCTTCCTCTCTACCTCCCTCCTTCTCTACCTCCCTCCCTCTCTACCTCCCTTCCTCTCTACCTCCCTTCCTCTCTACCTCCCTTCCTATCTACCTCCCTCCCTCTACCTCCCTTCCTCTCTACCTCCCTTCCTCTCTACCTCCCTTCCTCTCTACCTCCCTTCCTCTCTACCTCCCTTCCTCTCTACCTCCGTTCCTCTCTACCTCCCTTCCTCTCCACCTCTCTACCTCCCTCCCTCTCTACCTCCCTTCCTCTCTACCTCCCTCCATCTCTACCTCACTACCTCTCTACCTCTCTACCTCCCTCTCTACCTCCCTTCTTCTCTACCTCCCTACCTCTCTAACTCCCTTTCTCTATCCCTCCTCTCCCTCCCCCTCTCTACCTCCCTTCCTCTCTACCTCCCTTCCTCTCTACCTCCCTCCCTCTCTACCTCCGTTCCTGTCTACCTCTCTACCTCCCTTCCTCTCTACCTCCCTCCTTCTCTACCTCCCTTACTCTCTACCTCCCTCCCTCTCCACCACCCAACCTCTCTACCTCCCTTCCTATCTACCTCCCTCCTCCTACCTCCCTTACCTCCCTCCCTTCCTCTCTACCTCCCTTCCTCTCTACCTCCCTCCCTCTCTACCTCCTCTCTACCTCCCTTCCTCTCTACCTCCCTTCCTCTCTACCTCCCTTCCTATCTACCTCCCTTCCTCTCTACCTCCCTCCCTCTCCACCTCCCTCCCTCTCCACCTCCCTTCCTCTCTACCTCCCTCCTTCGCTCACACTCCCTCCCTTCCTTGCTTCAGTTAAACTCTCTCTTCCTGTCTTCCTTCCTCCTGTGTCCAGTGCTAAGAGGATTAAATTTTGGTCTTTAATGGATAGAGAGAGAGATAGAGAGAGAGAGAGAGAGAGAGAGAGAGTATTGGAGTGAAATACTAAGCAGGAGAGACGCTGGTAGATACTGAAGGTGGTATCCCCGGGGCACAGATAATCCTTGAGTTATGTGAGGGATACACGCGAACGAGAGCTGCAGAATTACCCACACTGCTGAGTAATGATCTTTACTCACCTGTGTATGTGACTTCACAACCTTACCTGTGACCTCACAAATTTACTCACATGTGTGTGTGACCTCACAATCTTACCTGTGACCTCACAACCTTACCTGTGTGTGTGACCTCACAATCTTACCTGTGACCTCACCTTACCTGTGTGTGTGACCTCGCAACCTTACTCGTGTGTGTGTGTGTGTGTGTGTGTGTGTGTGTGTGTGTGTGTGTGTGTGTGTCGTGCCGGATAAATAAAACTTGTTAATTAGTAAAAAAACATTTAAAATTAAATTCTTTCTAAAATTTTCTCTTATACATTTAAAGATATAATTTTTTCATTTATGTTAATTAAAAATTAATAATTTTGTACCAAAAGAACCTTAGAAAACTTACCCGACCTTATTATAACAAAAGCAATATAATTTAGCCTAATGCAACTAAATATATTTTAGATAAGTTTATAGTTTAATAATAAACACAATGAAATATATTTTTACCTTAAGTTCAGGATGATTTTTGCGAAATTATTGCGCTCACAAATTCTCGCTTGCCTTATTCGGCAAGAAGAGCGTTGCTGTTTAAGCCAAAATCACAAGTTTTACCTATTTGTCACGACATATATAAAACGAGACATCGAAGTCTAGAAAACTGTTATCAGTCAAGTGAAAAAAATCCTGTAGATTGAAACAGTATAATAAAGAAAGTGTTTCTGTGTGTTCCTGAGACCTTGATCAGTATATAATGATTAAGTCTACTAGACACGGGGTGTTGACGGGAAGGGCGCTAAACTTAACGAGCTGGGTAGCTGGTCACCAGGTAGAGTAGCTGGTCACCAGGTAGAGTAGCTGGTCACTAGGTAGGGTAGCTGGTCACTAGGTAGAGTAGCTGTCACTAGATAGAGTAGTTGGTCACCAGGTAGGGTAGCTGGTCACCAGGTAGAGTAGCTGGTCACTAGGTAGGGTAGCTGGTCACTAGATAGAGTAGCTGGTCACCAAGTAGAGTAGCTGGTCACTAGATAGGACAGCTGGTCACCATGTCCATCAAATTAGAGGTAGTACAGGATGTTGTAAGACGTGGCCGTGACTTCGTGGTCTCCGTCGTGTGGCCGGGTCATCGAAACCGTCAGTCTGGGGCAAGAATTTCTTCAGGACGAAATTTTGAAATCACATTAAAGATCAGTTTCACTTTCCAGATGTTGACTCTGTTTTTCCGAGTTGGAACGAGAGAGAGAGAGAGAGAGAGAGAGAGAGAGAGAGAGAGAGAGAGAGAGAGAGAGAGAAAGAAAGAAAGAAAGAAAGAAAGAAAGAGAGAGGTCCTGACCTTGTTTCACACACCTCTTGTGTTCCACCATCCCAGTGAGAAGCTGACGACCTGTCTCCCTTACATAGACAAGGTCAAAGTAGTGAAGACCAAATAGCACAATACCGTGACTGGAACAATACACAAATAACCCACACATAGGAGAGAGAAACTTGGCTTGTCAGTGGTCCAGGTCGGAGCGATACATCGCCACAAGTTCCAGTCTCCTGTGTGCTAGTTTCTTTCTGTATCACAATAGTCGCTTGATTTTTGGGTATACTACTTCTGTGTTCTTTGAGGAACAATTTGGTATACTCATGGTTTATCATCAGTTATTGGTTTCTTATGTTATTTTGAGAAGCAGTTCTTAGTTTTCTTTTAGGTAAGAGAGCATTTTATAATGGTTAAATATGCTTGCTTCATGCCTGTGATGCTGTGGGAGGAGATGGTGACTTTCTCTTCTGTTATCTGTGGAGTTGCTCCTGGGATGGTTCAGTCAGGGTACCCCAGTGTTGTGTGAACCTACCGGGATGGTTCAGTCAGGGTACCCCAGTGTTGTGTGAACCTCCCGGGATGGTTCAGTCAGGGTACCCCAGTGTTGTGTGAACCTCCCGGGATGGTTCAGTCAGGGTATCCCAGTGTTGTGTGAACCTCCCGGGATGGTTCAGTCAGGGTACCCCAGTGTTGTGTGAACCTCCCGGGATGGTTCAGTCAGGGTATCCCAGTGTTGTGTGAACCTCCCGGGATGGTTCAGTCAGGGTATCCCAGTGTTGTGTGAACCTCCCGGGATGGTTCAGTCAGGGTATCCCAGTGTTGTGTGAACCTCCCGGGATGGTTCAGTCAGGGTACCCCAGTGTTGTGTGAACCTCCCGGGATGGTTCAGTCAGGGTATCCCAGTGTTGTGTGAACCTCCCGGGATGGTTCAGTCAGGGTACCCCAGTGTTGTGTGAACCTCCCGGGATGGTTCAGTCAGGGTATCCCAGTGTTGTGTGAACCTCCCGGGATGGTTCAGTCAGGGTATCCCAGTGTTGTGTGAACCTCCCGGGATGGTTCAATCAGGTTATTCCGAAGTTGAGCTGCAAATCTATCAATCTTTCACAACAGACAAGTCACTGTGTTTTGCTTGATACGCTTATCTAGATATCGTGTTTTTCTTGACTTGTTTAATTACTGTTTTTCTTACTGGCGTTACTAGATACAGATATTTTCGTGTTCTTTTGTAAATACAATGTTTTTCTTGACTTGTTTAACTAATACCGTGTTTTCTTGACTGATTTTAAACGGTTTCTTAAGAAATGGACGTAATTGTGTGTGTGTGTGTGTGTGTGTGTGTGTGTGTGTGTGTGTGTGTGTGTCAATTCGTTGATCACCTTTAATATCTAGTACATGTTAGTAAGGCAAATTGTTGTTGACTTCCCACTCTGAAGTTAATGGAGGGACTAAACTGATTAAATTAATTGAAAAAGGTTGGGAAATCGTCGCAGTTGTTGTCCTAGAGAGTGAAAATGTCGGCCATACTTGTGTAGCGCTTCTTATCTTTCAAATCCAGCAGCACTTCAGTTGCAAAATACGTCTTGTAAAGAGTGAATAGTACTGGGCAAGGAAGCTTACTGTGGTAAAGCCGCTTCTCTCTCTGAAAAGTTCACCGGTGAAAGAAGCGGTGGAGGAGAAGCCTAGCTTGGTGAGTTTACTGGTTTTGTGGAGTGGTAAGAGGAAGTTGTCCAGGTAGTGTTGGGAGAACTGTGTTGCTGGAGAGAGAGTTAAGAAAATACCCAGTGGGGATAATGCTAAGACCTGTGGTTGGTATCCCTCGCCAATACGGAGAAGTGGTATCCCTCGCACACACTGAGAGGTGGTATCCCTCGTCTGTATGGAGAGGTGGTGTTCCTCATACACACAGAAAAGTGGTATCCCTCGCACACACAGAGGTATTATCCTTCGTACACACGGAGAGGTGGTATCTCTCGCACACACGCAGGTGTGGTATCCCTCGCACACACGGAGTTTACCTGGAGAGAGTTCCGGGGGTCAACGCCCCCGCGGCCCGGTCTGTGACCAGGCCTCCTGGTGGATCAGAGCCTGATCAGGCTGTTGCTGCTGGCTGCACGCAAACCAACGTACGAGCCACAGCCCGGCTGGTCAGGAACCGACTTTAGGTGCTTGTCCAGTGCCAGCTTGAAGACTGCCAGGGGTCTGTTGGTAATCCCCCTTATGTATGCTGGGAGGCAGTTGAACAGTCTCGGGCCCCTGACACTTATTGTTTGTTCTCTTAACGTGCTAGTGACACCCCTGCTTTTCATTGGGGGGATGTTGCATCGTCTGCCAAGTCTTTTGCTTTCGTAGTGAGTGATTTTCGTGTGCAAGTTCGGTACTAGTCCCTCTAGGATTTTCCAGGTGTATATAATCATGTATCTCTCCCGCCTGCGTTCCAGGGAATACAGGTTCAGGAACCTCAAGCGCTCCCAGTAATTGAGGTGTTTTATCTCCGTTATGCGCGCCGTGAAGGTTCTCTGTACATTTTCTAGGTCAGCAATTTCACCTGCCTTGAAAGGTGCTGTTAGTGTGCAGCAATATTCCAGCCTAGATAGAACAAGTGACCTGAAGAGTGTCATCATGGGCTTGGCCTCCCTAGTTTTGAAGGTTCTCATTACCCATCCTGTCATTTTTCTAGCAGATGCGATTGATACAATGTTATGATCCTTGAAGGTGAGATCCTCTGACATGATCACTCCCAGGTCTTTGACGTTGGTGTTTCGCTCTATTTTGTGGCCAGAATTTGTTTTGTACTCTGATGAAGATTTAATTTCCTCGTGTTTACCATATCTGAGTAATTGAAATTTCTCATCGTTGAACTTCATATTGTTTTCTGCAGCTCACTGAAAGATTCGGTTCATGTCCGCCTGGAGCCTTGCAGTGTCTGCAATGGAAGACACTGTCATGCGAGGGGTGGTATCCCACACAAACACGGACGGTGGTATACCTCTCGCACACGGAGAGGTGATATACCTCGCACACAGAGGGGTTGTATCTCTCGCACACAGAGGTGGTATCCCTCGTACACAGAAAGGCGGTATCCCACACACAAAGGGAGGGGTGGTATCCCACACAAACGTAGATAGGTGGTATCCCTCGCACACGGAGAAGTGGCATCTCTCACACACACGGAAGGATGGTATCCCTCGCACACACGGAGAGGGGGTATCCCTCACACACACACTGAAGGGTGGTATCCCTCGCACACACGGAGAGGTGGTATCCCTCACACACACACACACGGAAGGGTGGTATCCCTCGCACACGGAGATGTGGTATCCCTCACACGGAAGGGTGGTATCCCTCGCACACACGGAGGGATGGTATCCCTTGCACACACTGAGGGATGGTATCCCTCGCACACACTGAGGAGTGGTATCCCTCACACACACGGAGGGGTATATACCTCTCACACAGGTGGTATCCCTCGTACACACCAAAACATTACCTGAGGCAGCTGAGGTTAAAGGTGTGTTCGCTTCTCTGAGCCGATATAAGCTGCAACAGGTGGTGTATACTCTGTATGTGGTGTATACTGTATGTGGTGTATACTGTATATGGTGTATACTCTGTATGTGGTGTATACTCTGTATGTGGTGTATACTGTATGTGGTGTATACTCTATGTGGTGTATACTGTATGTGGTGTATACTGTATGTGGTGTATACTCTGTATGTGGTGTATACTCTGTATGTGGTGTATACTGTATGTGGTGTATACTCTGTATGTGGTGTATACTGTATGTGGTGCATACTCTGTATGTGGTGTATACTCTGTGGTGTATACTCTGTATGTGGTGTATACTGTATGTGGTGTATGCTCTGTATGTGGTGTATACTGTATATGGTGTATACTCTGTATGTGGTGTATACTCTGTATGTGGTGTATACTGTATGTGGTGTATACTGTATGTGGTGTATACTCTGTATGTGGTGTATACTCTGTATGTGGTGTATACTGTATGTGGTGTATACTGTATGTGGTGCATACTGTATGTGGTGTATACTCTGTATGTGGTGTATACTCTGTATGTGATGTATACTGTATGTGGTGTATACTCTGTATGTGGTGCATACTCTGTATGTGGTGTATACTCTGTATGTGGTGTATACTCTGTATGTGGTGTATACTGTATGTGGTGTATGCTCTGTATGTGGTGTATACTGTATATGGTGTATACTCTGTATGTGGTGTATACTCTGTATGTGGTGTATACTGTATGTGGTGTATACTGTATGTGGTGTATACTCTGTATGTGGTGTATACTCTATGTGGTGTATACTCTATGTGGTGTATACTCTGTATGTGGTGTATACTGTATGTGGTGTATACTCTGTATGTGGTGTATACTGTATGTGGTGCATACTGTATGTGGTGTATACTCTGTATGTGGTGTATACTCTGTATGTGGTGTATACTGTATGTGGTGTATACTCTATGTATTGTATACTCTGTGGTGTATACTCTGTATGTGATGTATACTCTGTATGTTGTGTATACTGTATGTGGTGTATACTCTATGTATTGTATACTCTGTGGTGTATACTCTGTATGTGGTGTATACTCTGTGGTGTATACTCTATGTGGTGTATACTCTGTATGTGGTGTATACTCTGTATGTGGTGTATACTCCGTATGTGGTGTATACTCTGTGGTGTATACTCTGTATGTGGTGTATACTCTGTATGTGGTGTATACTCTATGTGGTGTATACTCTGTATGTGGTGTATACTCTGTATGTGGTGTATACTCTGTATGTGGTGTATACTGTATGTGGTGTATACTCTATGTGGTGTATACTCTGTGGTGTATACTCTGTATGTGGTGTATACTGTATGTGGTGTATACTCTGTATGTGGTGTATACTGTATGTGGTGTATACTCTGTATGTGGTGTATACTCTGTATGTGGTGTATACTCTATGTGGTGTATACTCTATGTATTGTATACTCTGTGGTGTATACTCTGTATGTGGTGTATGCTCTATGTGGTGTATACTCTGTATGTGGTGTATACTCTGTATGTGGTGTATACTCTGTATGTGGTGTATTCTCCGTATGTGGTGTATACTCTGTGGTGTATACTCTGTATGTGATGTATACTCTGTGGTGTATACTCTGTATGTGGTGTATACTCTGTATGTGGTGTATACTCTATGTGGTGTATACTCTGTATGTGGTGTATACTCTGTATGTGGTGTATACTCTGTATGTGGTGTATACTCTGTATGTGGTGTATACTCTGTGGTGTATACTCTGTATGTGGTGTATACTCTGTATGTGGTGTATACTGTATGTGGTGTATACTCTATGTGGTGTATACTCTGTGGTGTATACTCTGTATGTGGTGTATACTCTGTATGTGGTGTATACTCTGTATGTGGTGTATACTCTGTGGTGTATACTCTGTATGTGGTGTATACTCTGTATGTGGTGTATACTCTGTATGTGGTGTATACTCTGTGGTGTATACTCTGTATGTGGTGTATACTCTGTATGTGGTGTATACTCTGTATGTGGTGTATACTCTGTGGTGTATACTCTGTATGTGGTGTATACTCTGTATGTGGTGTATACTGTATGTGGTGTATACTCTGTATGTGGTGTATACTCTGTGGTGTATACTCTGTATGTGGTGTATACTCTGTATGTGGTGTATACTGTATGTGGTGTATACTCTATGTGGTGTATACTCTGTGGTGTATACTCTATGTGGTGTATACTGTATGTGGTGCATACTGTATGTGATGTATGCTCTATGTGGTGTATACTCTGTATGTGGTGTATACTCTGTATGTGGTGTATACTGTATGTGGTGTATACTCCGTATGTGGTGTATACTCTGTGGTATATACTCTGTATGTGATGTATACTCTATGTGGTGTATACTCTGTGGTGTATACTCTGTATGTGGTGTATACTCCGTATGTGGTGTATACTCTGTGGTGTATACTCTGTATGTGGTGTATACTCTATGTGGTGTATACTCTGTATGTGGTGTATACTCTATATGGTGTATACTCTGTATGTGGTGTATACTCTGTATTTGGTGTATACTCTGTATGTGTTGTATACTCTGTGGTGTATACTCTATGTGTTGTATACTCTGTATGTGGTGCATACTCTATGTGTTGTATACTCTGTATGTGTTGTATACTCTGTATGTGGTGCATACTCTATGTGTTGTATACTCTGTATGTGGTGTATACTCTGTATGTGGTGTATACTGTATGTGGTGTATACTCTGTATGTGGTATATACTGTATGTGGTGTATACTCTGTATGTGGTGTATACTGTATGTGGTGTATACTGTATGTGGTGTATACTCTGTATGTGGTGTATACTGTATGTGGTGTATACTCTATGTATTGTATACTCTGTGGTGTATACTCTGTATGTTGTGTATACTCTGTATGTGATGTATACTCTGTATGTTGTGTATACTGTATGTGGTGTATACTCTATGTATTGTATACTCTGTGGTGTATACTCTGTATGTGGTGTATACTCTGTATGTGGTGTATACTCCGTATGTGGTGAATACTCTGTGGTGTATACTCTGTATGTGGTGTATACTCTGTGGTGTATACTCTGTATGTGGTGTATACTCTGTATGTGGTGTATACTCTGTATGTGGTGTATACTCCGTATGTGGTGTATACTCTGTATGTGGTGTATACTCTGTATGTGGTGTATACTCTGTATGTGTTGTATACTCTGTATGTGGTGTATACTCTATATGTGTTATATACTCTGTATGTGGTGTATACTCTGTATCTGGGACAGGCAGGAGCGACCTGCTGTAAACCCGTGTTGCCCTGGGTTGTGTAATTGATGGGTATCTAGGTGGTTGGCGATCTTGCTTCTTAGAACCCTTTCAAAGATTTTTATGATATGGGATGTTAGTGCTATAGGTCTGTAGTTCTTTGCAATTGCTTTACTGCCACCTTTGTGGAGTGGGACTGTCTGTTGTTTATAATGATTGTGGGATGACCCCTGTGTTCATGCTCCATCTGCATAGAATGCTGAAGGCATGTGACAGACTTCTTGGAGTTCTTGATGAACACGGAGTTCTATGAGTCTGGGCCTGGGGTAGAGTGCATGGGTATGTCATTAATTGACTTTTCAGAGTCGTGTGCTGTTAGGATAATATCAGAGATTTTTGAGATGACCAGATTTTAGGTCTCGTTCATAAAGAATTCATTTGGATAGTCGACCCTTAGTTTGGGCAGCGGCTCACTGAACACTGAGTTGTATTGGGACTCGAGTATCTCACTCATTTCTTTGCTGTCATGTGTGCATGTTCCACCTCGCCTATACAGGGATCCAATACTGGATGTTGTTCTCCCTTAGATTTGGTATAAGAGAAAAAGTATTTTTTTTCAATTTCCTTTAAGGCTTTTAGTTCTTCTTTAGATTCTTGTCTGCGTTAAGATTCCTTAAGCTTAAGTTCGATATTTACGATATTCACTAAAGAATTATATTATAAACAAGGAGACTCATACGACACAAAGACCGTGATAGATGTAATAAAATATTAATAAAATCTAGAAAGATATAAAACAAAAATAAAACAGGAAGAGATGGGATCAAAGAAGAATTAAACAGGGTGAGATAAAGAGAGAGAAAACAAGCAGCTGGTCTCCTGGTACAGAGAGAGAACAAGCAGCTGGTCGCCTGGTAGAGAGAGAGAACAAGCAGCTGGTCGCCTGGTAGAGAGAGAGAACAAGCAGCTGGTCGCCTGGTAGAGAGAGAGAACAAGCAGCTGGTCTCCTGGTACAGAGAGAGAACAAGCAGCTGGTCGCCTGGTAGAGAGAGAGAACAAGCAGCTGGTCGCCTGGTAGAGAGAGAGAACAAGCAGCTGGTCTCCTGGTAGAGAGAGAGAACAAGCAGCTGGTCGCCTGGTAGAGAGAGAGAACAAGCAGCTGGTCGCCTGGTAGAGAGAGAGAACAAGCAGCTGGTCTCCTGGTAGAGAGAGAGAACAAGCAGCTGGTCGCCTGGTAGAGAGAGAGAACAAGCAGCTGGTCTCCTGGTAGAGAGAGAGAACAAGCAGCTGGTCGCCTGGTAGAGAGAGAGAACAAGCAGCTGGTCGCCTGGTAGAGAGAGAGAACAAGCAGCTGGTCGCCTGGTAGAGAGAGAGAACAAGCAGCTGGTCTCCTGGTAGAGAGAACAAGCAGCTGGTCGCCTGGTAGAGAGAGAGAACAAGCAGCTGGTCTCCTGGTAGAGAGAGAGAACAAGCAGCTGGTCGCCTGGTAGAGAGAGAGAACAACAGCTGGTCTCCTGGTAGAGAGAGAGAACAAGCAGCTGGTCTCCTGGTAGAGAGAGAGAACAAGCAGCTGGTCGCCTGGTAGAGAGAGAGAGAACAAGCAGCTGGTCGCCTGGTAGAGAGAGAGAACAAGCAGCTGGTCTCCTGGTAGAGAGAGAGAACGAGCAGCTGGTCTCTGATAGTGAGAGAGAGAGAGAACAAGCAGCTGGTCTCCTGGTAGAGAGATAACAAGCAGCTGGTCTCCTGGTAGAGAGATAACAAGTAGCTGGTCTCCTGGTAAAGAGAGAGAACAAGCAGCTGGTCTCCTGGTACAGAGAACAAGGATCTGTTCTCTTGGTAGAGAGAGAGAACAAGCAGCTGGTTTCCTGGTAAAGAGAGAGAACAAGCAGCTGGTTTCCTGGTAAAGAGAGAGAACAAGCAGCTGGTTTCCTGGTAAAGAGAGAGAACAAGCAGCTGGTCTCCTGGTAGAGAGATAACAAGCAGCTGGTCTCCTGGTAGAGAGATAACAAGTAGCTGGTCTCCTGGTAAAGAGAGAGAACAAGCAGCTGGTCTCCTGGTACAGAGAACAAGGATCTGTTCTCTTGGTAGAGAGAGAGAACAAGCAGCTGGTTTCCTGGTAAAGAGAGAGAACAAGCAGCTGGTTTCCTGGTAAAGAGAGAGAACAAGCAGCTGGTCTCCTGGTACAGAGAACAAGGATCTGTTCTCTTGGTAGAGAGAGAGAACAAGCACCTGGTTTCCTGGTAAAGGGAGAGAACAAGCAGCTGTGTTACTGGTAAAGAAAGAGAACAAGCAGCTGGTCTCCTGGTACAGAGAGAACAAGCAGCTGGTCTCCTGGTAGAGAGAGATATATAACAAGCAGCTGGTCTCCTGGTAGAGGAGAGAGAACAAGCAGCTGGTCTCCTGGTAGAGAGAACAAGCAGTAGGTCTCCTGGTAGAGAGAGATATATAACAAGCAGCTGGTCTCCTGGTAGAGAGAGAGAGAAGCAGTAGGTCTCCTGGTAGAGAGAGTAGAGAGAGAGAGAGAGAACAAGCAGTAGGTCTCCTGGTAGAGAGAGAGAGAGAAGCAGTAGGTCTCCTGGTAGAGAGAGTAGAGAGAGAGAACAAGCAGTAGGTCTCCTGGTAGAGAGAGTAGAGAGAGAGAACAAGCAGTAGGTCTCCTGGTAGAGAGAGAGAGAACAAGCAGTAGGTCTCCTTGTAGAGAGAGTAGAGAGAGAGAGAACAAGCAGTAGGTCTCCTGGTAGAGAGAGAGAGAACAAGCAGTAGGTCTCCTGGTAGAGAGAGTAGAGAGAGAGAGAGAGAGAGAGAACAAGCAGTAGGTCTCCTGATAGAGTAGAGAGACAGAGAGAGAACAAGCAGTAGGTCTCCTGGTAGAGAGAGAGAGAGAGAGAACAAGCAGTAGGTCTCCTGATAGAGTAGAGAGACAGAGAGAGAACAAGCAGTAGGTCTCCTGGTAGAGAGAGAGAGAACAAGCAGTAGGTCTCCTGGTAGAGAGAGTAAAGAGAGAGAGAGAGAGAGAGAACAAGCAGTAGGTCTCCTGGTAGAGAGAGTAGAGAGAGAGAGAGAGAGAGAACAAGCAGTAGGTCTCCTGATAGAGTAGAGAGACAGAGAGAGAACAAGCAGTAGGTCTCCTGGTAGAGAGAGTAAAGAGAGAGAGAGAGAGAGAGAACAAGCAGTAGGTCTCCTGGTAGAGAGAGAGAACAAGCAGTAGGTCTCCTGGTAGAGAGAGTAGAGAGAGAGAGAACAAGCAGTAGGTCTTCTGGTAGAGAGAGAGAGAGAGAGAACAAGCAGTAGGTCTCCTGGTAGAGAGAGTAGAGAGAGAGAGAGAGAGAACAAGCAGTAGGTCTCCTGGTAGAGAGAGTAGAGAGAGAGAGAACAAGCAGTAGGTCTCCTGGTAGAGAGAGAGAGAGAGAGAGAACAAGCAGTAGGTCTCCTGGTAGAGAGAGAGAGAGAGAGAGAACAAGCAGTAGGTCTCCTGGTAGAGAGAGAGAGAGAACAAGCAGTAGGTCTCCTGGTAGAGAGAGTAGAGAGAGAGAGAGAACAAGCAGTAGGTCTCCTGGTAGAGAGAGAGAGAGAACAAGCAGTAGGTCTCCTGGTAGAGAGAGAGAGAGAACAAGCAGTAGGTCTCCTGGTAGAGAGAGTAAAGAGAGAGAGAGAGAGAGAGAACAAGCAGTAGGTCTCCTGGTAGAGAGAGAGAACAAGCAGTAGGTCTCCTGGTAGAGAGAGTAGAGAGAGAGAGAACAAGCAGTAGGTCTCCTGGTAGAGAGAGAGAGAGAGAGAGAACAAGCAGTAGGTCTCCTGGTAGAGAGAGTAGAGAGAGAGAGAACAAGCAGTAGGTCTCCTGGTAGAGAGAGAGAGAGAGAGAGAGAGAACAAGCAGTAGGTCTCCTGGTAGAGAGAGAGAGAGAGAGAGAGAGAGAGAGAGAGAACAAGCAGTAGGTCTCCTGGTAGAGAGAGAGAGAGAGAGAGAGAGAGAGAGAGAGAGAGAACAAGCAGTAGGTCTCCTGGTAGAGAGAGAGAGAGAGAGAGAGAACAAGCAGTAGGTCTCCTGGTAGAGAGAGTAGAGAGAGAGAACAAGCAGTAGGTCTCCTGGTAGAGAGAGAGAGAGAGAGAGAGAACAAGCAGTAGGTCTCCTGGTAGATAGAGAGAGAGAGAGAGAGAGAACAAGCAGTAGGTCTCCTGGTAGAGAGAGAGAGAGAGAGAGAACAAGCAGTAGGTCTCCTTTTAGAGAGAGAGAGAGAGAGAGAGAGCAAGCAGTAGGTCTCCTGGTAGAGAGAGAGAGAGAGCAAGCAGTAGGTCCCCTGGTAGAGAGAGAGAGAGAGAGAGAGAGAGAGAGAGAGAGAGAGAGAGAGAGAGAGAGAGCAAGCAGTAGGTCTCCTGGTAGAGAGAGAGAGCAAGCAGTAGGTCTCCTGGTAGAGAGAGAGAGCAAGCAGTAGGTCTCCTGGTAGAGAGAGAGAGCAAGCAGTAGGTCTCCTGGTAGAGAGAGAGAGCAAGCAGTAGGTCTCCTGGTAGAGAGAGAGAGAGAGAGAGAGAGAGAGCAAGCAGTAGGTCTCCTGGTAGAGAGAGAGAGAGAGAGAGAGCAAGCAGTAGGTCTCCTGGTAGAGAGAGAGAGCAAGCAGTAGGTCTCCTGGTAGAGAGAGAGAGAGAGAGCAAGCAGTAGGTCTCCTGGTAGAGAGAGAGAGAGAGAGAGCAAGCAGTAGGTCTCCTGGTAGAGAGAGAGAGCAAGCAGTAGGTCTCCTGGTAGAGAGAGAGAGAGAGAGAGAGAGAGAGAGAGAGAGAGAGCAAGCAGTAGGTCTCCTGGTAGAGAGAGAGAGAGAGAGAGAGAGAGAGAGAGCAAGCAGTAGGTCTCCTGGTAGAGAGAGAGAGAGAGAGAGAGAGAGAGAGCAAGCAGTAGGTCTCCTGGTAGAGAGAGAGAGAGAGAGAGAGCAAGCAGTAGGTCTCCTGGTAGAGAGAGAGAGAGAGAGAGAGCAAGCAGTAGGTCTCCTGGTAGAGAGAGAGAGAGAGAGAGAACAAGCAGTAGGTCTCCTGGTAGAGAGAGAGAGAGAGAGAGAGAGAGAGAGAGAGAGAGAGAGAGCAAGCAGTAGGTCTCCTGGTAGAGAGAGAGAGAGAGAGAGAGCAAGCAGTAGGTCTCCTGGTAGAGAGAGAGAGAGAGAGAGAACAAGCAGTAGGTCTCCTGGTAGAGAGAGTAGAGAGAGAGAGAACAAGCAGTAGGTCTCCTGGTAGAGAGAGAGAGAGAGAGAGAGAGAGAGAGAGAGAGAGAGAGCAAGCAGTAGGTCTCCTGCTGAGGTTTACCCAGAACATTTTATTTCTTTCCTCTCAATTATTCCGCCTTTTCCCTGTCAACAATTTTTTTCCCTGTCAGCCAGATTTAATTGCACGATTTTTTCCTTACAGAGTTATGTTAGGGGGGATTTGCTTGTGTTGTGGGTTACTGTGGTGGGGTACTGTGGTGCGGTATTGTGGTGGGGTACGGTGTTGACGGGTACTGTGGTGGGGTACGGTGTTGACGGTACTGTGGTGACGGTACTGTGATGGGGTACTGTGGTGACGGTACTGGGGTAGGGTGCTGTGGTGGGGGTACTGTGGTGAGGGTACTGTGGTGGGGGTACTGTGGTGGGGTGCTGTGGTGGGGGTACTGTGGTGGGGTGCTGTGGTGGGGGTACTGTGATGGGGTACTGTGGTGACGGTACTGGGGTAGGGTGCTGTGGTGGGGGTACTGTGGTGAGGGTACTGTGGTGCGGTATTGTGGTGGGGTACGGTGTTGACGGGTACTGTGGTGGGGTACTGTGGTGCGGTATTGTGGTGGGGTACGGTGTTGACGGGTACTGTGTTGGGGTACTGTGGTGCGGTATTGTGGTGGGGTACGGTGTTGACGGGTACTGTGGTGGGGTACGGTGTTGACGGTACTGTGGTGACGGTACTGTGATGGGGTACTGTGGTGACGGTACTGGGGTAGGGTGCTGTGGTGGGGGTACTGTGGTGAGGGTACTGTGGTGGGGGTACTGTGGTGGGGTGCTGTGGTGGGGGTACTGTGATGGGGTACTGTGGTGACGGTACTGGGGTAGGGTGCTGTGGTGGGGGTACTGTGGTGAGGGTACTGTGGTGGGGGTACTGTGGTGGGATGCTGTGGTGAGGGTACTGTGGTGGGGTGCTGTGGTGGGGTACTGTGGTGAGGATACTGTGGTGAGGGCACTGTGATGGGTACTGTGGTGAGGGTACTGTGGTGAGGGCGCTGTGGTGGGTACTGTTGTGGGGGCGCTGTGGTGGGGTACTGTGGTGAGGGTACTGTGGTGGGGTACTGTGGTGAGGGTTCTGTGGTGAGGTATTGTGGTGAGGGTACTGTGGTGGGGTACTTTGGTGAGGGTTCTGTGGTGAGGGCGCTGTGGTGGGGTACTGTGGTGAGGGTACTGTGGTGAGGGTACTGTGGTGAGGGTACTGACGTGAGGGTACTGTAGTGAGGTACTGTGGTGAGAGTACTGTGGTAGGGGTGATGAGGATACTGTACTGAGGTATTGTGGCAGGCTTGCGATGTTACTTTGGTGTGGTACTGTAGTAGGGGTACTGTGGCGAGGGTACTGTGGCGAGGGTACTGTGGTGAGGGTACTGTGGTAGGTGTACTGTGGTGAAGGTACTGTGGTGTGGTGGTGAGGGTACTGTGGCGGGGGTACTGTGACGGGCTTGGTGAAGTTACTGTTGTGAGGGTACTGTGGTGGTGGTGGTGAGGGTTCTCTAGTGAGGTACTGTGGTAGGGGTACTGTGGTGAGGGGATTGTGGTAAGGTAGTGTGGTGTGGTGGTGAGGGTACTGTGGCGGGGGTACTGTGACGGGCTTGGTGAAGTTACTGTTGTGAGGGTACTGTGGTGGTGGTGGTGAGGGTTCTCTAGTGAGGTACTGTGGTAGGGGTACTGTGGTGAGGGTATTGTGGTAAGGAGAGGTCATACCTATGATCAATTCCGAGGATTTAACTCTCCAGGTCTCTGGAGAGGCTTTCTTGTTGATTGCTTATTCAACCAGGCTGTTATTGTACACGGTCTGCAGGACCACAGCCATCACAACCTGGCTAATCCAGCACCTGTAGCAGGACTTCCCAGCTTCTTGAAATTTCCTGTTTTCGTTCCAGCATTATTCCAGATACCTTCTGGTAGCGGATTGAAGAGTCTTAGACCACGTATATTGACACAGTATTCTCTTATTGCACTCACTCTTCACAAGACTTATCTTACGCTTATTCACATGACTGGACTTATATTTACATTTCCTCACATAGTGACTGGACTTATTTTCACTTCCTGGCATATCTCTCATTCCACTGAATTATGGTAGTGTGTGGTTGTGTATATATTATCAGGTTTTTCTCTCTTCTGTGCAGAGAGCTCATTCCAAGTACTCTGAATTCTTCCCAGTAGATTAAAAGTCTTATTGGCTCCATGTAGACAGTAACTTCTCATACTTTTCATGTTACACATTTTATCTCTGTTTTCTATGTTATGACATCATGTTGGCAGTGATTAGATGTGTCAGGTCCGTATAGGTCACATCGCTGCACTGTGTGTTTTCCAAGACATCTGTAGTGTTGTCATAATGATCTGATAGTTGTGATTCTCTGTAGTGTTGTTATAATGATCTGATAGTTGTGATTCTCTGTAGTGTTGTTATAATGATCTGATAGTTGTGATTCTCTGTAGTGTTGTCATAATGATCTGATAGTTGTGATTCTCTGTAGTGTTGTCATAATGATCTGATAGTTGTGATTCTCTGTAGTGTTGTCATAATGATCTGATGGTCGTGGAAGGCAGAACTTCTTCGGGTCATACTGACTGGCGATGTGTAACTTAGGTTTCTCAATAAGGTCAATAACATGATGTCTCAGAGCTCTTTCTAAACTTATGGTGTGTGTGTGTGTGTGTGTGTGTGTGTGAGTGAATATTAAGGTTGCACACCTGCGACACCTGCCTCCACACCTGTGTATCACCATATCTTTGTAACTCCCTCGTTACCACTACAACTAGGCCAGTTTGAAGCTTAAATCATTCGCCATCAAGACAACACCCAGCACGTCACCATCATGACATCACCCAGCACGTCACCATCAAGACATCACCCAGCACGTCGCCATCAAGACAACACCCAGCACGTCGCCATCAAGACATCACCCAGCACGTCACCAGCACATCACTAGCACATCACCCAGCACGTCACCAGCACATCACCCAGCACGTCACCACCAGCACACCACTAGCACATCACCCAGCACGCCACCACCAGCGCATCACCCAGCACGTCACCACCAGCACACCACTAGCACATCACCCAGAACGTCACTACCAGCACATCACCCAGCACGTCACCACCAGCACATCACCCAGCACGTCACCACCAGCACATCACCCAGCACGTCACCACCAGCACATCACTAGCACGTCACCACCAGCACATCACTCAGCACGTCACCACCAGCACGTCACCACCAGCACATCACCCAGCACGTCACCAGCACGTCACCACCAGCACGTCACCATAAGTTTGTGGTTATCTCTGAAGAGATAATCTCAGCTGAGAGACTCGTCCAGTCACCTCGTATATTATATCACCTTTGTTACCACTTATTTCAAATTTAATATTTATCATTTAATCTGGAAGGTGGTAGGGAGGGGGGTGATGTGAGGGGAGGGGCCGGGGGAGGGGGTGATGTGAGGGGAGGGGCAGGGGGAGGGGGTGATGTGAGGGGAGGGGCAGGGGGAGGGGGTGAGGTGAGGGGAGGGGGAGGGATGGGAGGGGGTGATGTGAGGGGAGGGGGAGGGATGGGAGGGGGTGATGTGAGGGGAGGGGGAGGGATGGGAGGGGGTGATGTGAGGGGAGGGGGAGGGATGGGAGGGGGAGGAGATTATTGGTTCTTTCATTAAAGAGAATTGATAGTGTGTATGTGATGATGATAGTGTGTGTGATGATGATAGTGTGTGTGATGATGATTGTGTGTATGTGAAGATGATAGTGTGTGTGATGTTGATTGTGTGTGATGTTGATAGTGTGTGTGATGTTGATTGTGTGTGTGTGATGTTGATAGTGTGTGTGATGTTGATTGTGTGTGTGTGATGTTGATAGTGTGTGTGATGTTGATTGTGTGTGATGTTGATAGTGTGTGTGATGTTGATAGTGTGTGTGATGTTGATAGTGTGTGTGTGATGTTGATAGTGTGTGTGATGTTGATAGTGTGTGTGATGTTGATAGTGTGTGTGATGTTGATAGTGTGTGTGTGATGTTGATAGTGTGTGTGATGTTGATTGTGTGTGTGTGATGTTGATAGTGTGTGTGATGTTGATTGTGTGTGATGTTGATAGTGTGTGTGATGTTGATAGTGTGTGTGATGTTGATAGTGTGTGTGTGATGTTGATAGTGTGTGTGATGTTGATAGTGTGTGTGATGTTGATAGTGTGTGTGATGTTGATAGTGTGTGTGATGTTGATAGTGTGTGTGTGATGTTGATAGTGTGTGTGATGATAGTGTGTGTGATGTTGATAGTGTGTGTGATGTTGATAGTGTGTGTGATGTTGATAGTGTGTGTGATGTGTAGTGTGTGTGTGATGTTGTGTAGTGTGTGTGTGATGTTGTGTAGTGTGTGTGTGATGTTGTGTAGTGTGTGTGTGATGTTGTGTAGTGTGTGTGTGATGTTGTGTAGTGTGTGTGTGATGTTGTGTAGTGTGTGTGTGATGTTGTGTAGTGTGTGTGATGTTGTGTAGTGTGTGTGATGTTGATAGTGTGTGTGATGTTGATAGTGTGTGTGTGATGTTGATAGTGTGTGTGATGTTGATTGTGTGTGATGTTGATAGTGTGTGTGTGATGTTGATAGTGTGTGTGATGTTGATAGTGTGTGTGTGATGTTGATAGTGTGTGTGATGTTGATAGTGTGTGTGTGATGTTGATAGTGTGTGTGTGATGTTGATAGTGTGTGTGTGATGTTGATAGTGTGTGTGTGATGTTGATAGTGTGTGTGTGATGTTGTGTAGTGTGTGTGATGTTGATAGTGTGTGTGTGATGTTGATAGTGTGTGATGTTGATAGTGTGTGTGTGATGTTGATAGTGTGTGTGTGATGTTGATAGTGTGTGTGATGTTGATAGTGTGTGTGATGTTGATAGTGTGTGTGATGTTGATAGTGTGTGTGTGATGTTGATAGTGTGTGATGTTGATAGTGTGTGTACGATGTTGATAGTGTGTGTGTGATGTTGATAGTGTGTGTGTGATGTTGATAGTGTGTGTGATGTTGATAGTGTGTGTGTTATGTTGATAATGTGTGTGTGATGTTGATAGTGTGTGTGATGTTGATAGTGTGTGTGTGTGATGTTGATAGTGTGTGTGTGATGTTGATAGTGTGTGTGTGTGATGTTGATAGTGTGTGTGATGTTGATAGTGTGTGTGATGTTGATAGTGTGTGTGATGTTGATAGTGTGTGTGTGATGTTGATAGTGTGTGTGTGATGTTGATAGTGTGTGTGTGATGTTGATAGTGTGTGTGATGTTGATAGTGTGTGTGTGATGTTGATAGTGTGTGTGTGTGATGTTGATAGTGTGTGATGTTGATAGTGTGTGTGATGATAGTGTGTGTGTGATGATAGTGTGTGTGATGTTGATAGTGTGTGTGTGATGTTGATAGTGTGTGTGATGTTGATAGTGTGTGTGTGATGTTGATAGTGTGTGTGTGATGTTGATAGTGTGTGTGATGTTGATAGTGTGTGTGATGTTGATAGTGTGTGTGATGATAGTGTGTGTGTGATGTTGATAGTGTGTGTGATGATAGTGTGTGTCATGTTGATAGTGTGTGTGATGTTGATAGTGTGTGTGATGATAGTGTGTGTGTCATGTTGATAGTGTGTGTGATGTTGATAGTGTGTGTGATGTTGATAGTGTGTGTGTGATGTTGATAGTGTGTGTGATGTTGACAGTGTGTGTGATGTTGATAGTGTGTGTGATGTTGATAGTGTGCGTGATGTTGATAGTGTGTGTGATGATGTGTGTGTGATGTTGATTGTGTGATGTTGATAGTGTGTGATGTTGATAGTGTGTGTGATGTTGATAGTGTGTGTGATGTTGATAATGTGTGTGATGTTGATAGTGTGTGTGATGTTGATAATGTGTGTGTGATGTTGATAGTGTGTGTGATGTTGATAGTGTGTGTGTGATGTTGATAGTGTGTGTGATGTTGATAGTGTGTGTGTGATGTTGATAGTGTGTGTGATGTTGATAGTGTGTGTGATGTTGATAGTGTGTGTGATGTTGATAGTGTGTGTGTGATGTTGATAGTGTGTGTGTGATGTTGATAGTGTGTGTGTGATGTTGATAGTGTGTGTGATGTTGATAGTGTGTGTGATGTTGATAGTGTGTGTGATGCTGATAGTGTGTGTGATAATAGTGTGTGTGTGATGTTGATAGTGTGTGTGTGATGTTGATAGTGTGTGTGTGATAGCGTGTGTGATGTTGATAGTGTGTGTGATGATAGTGTGTGTGTGATGTTGATAGTGTGTGTGATGTTGATAGTGTGTGTGTGATGTTGATAGTGTGTGTGATATTGATAGTGTGTGTGTGATGTTGATTGTGTGATGTTGATAGTGTGTGTGTGATGTTGATAGTGTGTGTGATGTTGATAGTGTGTGTGATGTTGATAGTGTGTGCGTGATGTTGATAGTGTGTGCGTGATGTTGATAGTGTGTGTGATGTTGATAGTGTGTGTGATGTTGACAGTGTGTGTGTGTGATGTTGATAGTGTGTGATGTTGACAGTGTGTGTGTGATGTTGATAGTGTGTGTGATGTTGATAGTGTGTGCGTGATGTTGACAGTGTGTGTGTGTGTGTGTGATGTTGATAGTGTGTGCGTGATGTTGATAGTGTGTGTGATGTTGACAGTGTGTGTGTGATGTTGATAGTATGTGCGTGATGTTGATAGTGTGTGATGTTGATAGTGTGTGTGTGTGATGTTGATAGTGTGTGTGATGTTGATAGTGTGTGATGTTGATAGTGTGTGTGTGATGATAGCGTGTGTGATGTTGATAGTGTGTGTGATGTTGATAGTGTGTGTGATGTTGATAGTGTGTGCGTGATGTTGACAGTGTGTGTGTGATGTTGATAGTGTGTGTGTGTGATGATAGTGTGTGTGTGATGTTGAGTGTGTGTGTGATGTTGATAGTGTGTGTGATGTTGATAGTGTGTGTGTGATGTTGATAGTGTGTGTGATGTTGATAGTGTGTGTGATGTTGACAGTGTGTGTGATGTTGATATAGTGTGTGTGATGATAGTGTGTGTGATGTTGATAGTGTGTGTGTGTGTGATGTTGATAGTGTGTGTGATGTTGATAGTGTGTGTGTGATGTTGATAGTGTGTGTGATGGTGACAGTGTGTGTGTGATGTTGATAGTGTGTATGATGATAGTGTGTGTGTGATGTTGACAGTGTGTGTGTGTGATGTTGATAGTGTGTGTGATGTTGATAGTGTGTGTGTGATGTTGATAGTGTGTGTGATGGTGACAGTGTGTGTGTGATGTTGATAGTGTGTATGATGTTGATAGTGTGTGCGTGATGTTGAGAGTGTGTGTGTGTGATGTTGATAGTGTGTGCGTGATATTGATAGTGTGTGTGATGTTGACAGTGTGTGTGCGATGTTGATAGTGTGTGTGTGATGTTGATAGTGTGTGTGTGATGTTGATAGTGTGTGTGATGTTGATAGTGTGTGTGTGATGTTGATAGTGTGTATGATGTTGATAGTGTGTGCGTGATGTTGACAGTGTGTGTGTGTGATGTTGATAGTGTGTGCGTGATATTGATAGTGTGTGTGATGTTGACAGTGTGTGTGCGATGTTGATAGTGTGTATGATGTTGATAGTGTGTGTGTGATGTTGACAGTGTATGTGTGTGATGTTGATAGTGTGTGTGATGTTGATAGTGTGTGTGTGATGTTGATAGTGTGTATGATGTTGATAGTGTGTGCGTGATGTTGACAGTGTGTGTGTGTGATGTTGATAGTGTGTGCGTGATATTGATAGTGTGTGTGATGTTGACAGTGTGTGTGCGATGTTGATAGTGTGTGTGTGATGTTGATAGTGTGTGTGTGATGTTGATAGTGTGTGTGATGTTGATAGTATGTGCGTGATGTTGATAGTGTGTGTGTGTGTGTGATGTTGATAGTGTGTGATGTTGATAGTGTGTGTGTGATGTTGATAGCGTGTGTGATGTTGATAGTGTGTGTGATGTTGATTGTGTGTGATGTTGATAGTGTGTGTGATGTTGATAGTGTGTGTGATGTTGATAGTGTGTGTGTGTGTGATGTTGATAGTGTGTGTGATGATAGTGTGTGTGTGATGTTGATAGTGTGTGTGTGTGATGTTGATAGTGTGTGTGATGTTGATAGTGTGTGTGTGATGTTGATAGTTTGTGTGTGATGTTGATAGTGTGTGTGATGTTGATACATTAGACACAATAGAAGAATAGATTAAAAATAGACAGTAGGCTGCTGATAGACAATATATACAATAGACAGGTAATAGATACCAGAGGATAGGTTATCAGGAAGGTGGTAGTGATGGTGATGGTTGGTAATTCTCCACTTCTTTACCTTCTCCATCCTCCACCTTTGTTTCTCATCTTCCTTCTTTCCTCCCTTCCCTTCTTCTTTCTCTTCCGCCCTCTTTTTTCTTTCCTTTCTCCTCCTGCCTCTTTCCGTCTCCTCCATCTCTCTTCCCCTCTATCTGCCACCACTACTACCTCCTTCCCTCTCCCGATTCTCTTCCTACACTTACCCTAACCCCTCTCTTCTTCTCTTTTCCCTTTCCTCCTTTGCAGCTTTCCCTCTTCGCACATTTCTTCTTTCTCATTTATCCCCTCTGATTCCCCTCAGTCTCCTCCCCCTCCCCTCCCCCCCGTGTCTGCAGACAGCCACACTGGTGTTGGCTGTACTGTGATCCTTGGGAAAGACTATTTGTGCACAGTTACCAAGAGTGAGAGTAGAGCTTTGTGTTCACTGTAGAGCTCCTGGTCAGCCTGGCAGTGGTCTTGTCCTGATAACTGGCCTAGTTGATCCTACCTTCACTCTGTACTCAGATCCCCGGTGTACTCTTTGTGCCCTGGCCCTGTCTGCTTCTGTCTGCCCTGTGGTCCAGCAGATCCGCGAGTGGTTTAGTACGTCTCCATGTGCGTTACAAGGATGTTGATACCCGACCCATGTTGGTACCTGGGCCATGTTGGTACCTGGGTCATGTTGGTACCTGGGTCATGTTGGTACCTGGGTCATGTTCGTACCTGGGTCATGTTGGTACCTGGGTCATGTTGGTACCTGGGTCATGTTGGTGCCAGGGCCCTGTTGGTACCTTGGCCATATTGGCACTCTGGCCATGTTGGTACTTGGGCCTTGTTGGTACCCTGGCTATGTTAGTACTTGGACTATATTGGTACCTGGGCCATGTTAGTACCCAGGCCATGTTAATACCTAGGATTTGTTGATGTCTAGGCCATGTTGGCACCTGGGCCATGCTGGTACCTGGGCCATATTAGTACCTGGGCCATGTTGATACTTGGAATTTGTTGGTGTACAGGCCATATTGCTACCCGGGCCATGTTCGTGCTCAAGCCATATTGGTACCTAGGCCATGTTGGTACCCGGGCCATGTTAGTGCCCAGATCATCTTGGTGTCCCAGGCCATGTTAGGGCCCAGACTGTGTTGGTGTCCCAGGCCATGTTAGCGCCCAGACTATGTTGGTGTCCCAGGCCATGTTGGTATCTCAGACCATGTTGGCAACCCAGGCCTAATTGGTGTCCCAGACCATATTGGTGTCCTGGGCAATGAATGGACAGATACCGAGGCAAAGGCTGCTGTAACGAGCACACTTTACAGTAAACCATAATTTATCCGTACAGTAACTTCATGGCCTGGTGGGCCCAAGAGACAGGAAACAAGTTATAGAGGGACGCGGGGTGTTGATTCTCCTCCTTCAACAGCAATCATCACTTTGAGATGAATCTCTGTTGGTTGAGGATTGGACACACTTCACCCACAGTCCCCTGTTCAAAGGTGCTTCTGTGCCCTTTGCAACGTACTGACGACTTTGGAACATGCTGAATATTATGTAGAGTGTGCTTGGTTTAAACTTTCGTGTTTTCATCACAGTTTGTATAGTTACCGAGGTGCCTGTAGGGACCTCGAGGAACATTACTATTGCTGCTGCTGCTGCTGCTAGTACTATTGCTGCTGCTAGTACTATTGCTGCTGCTAGTACTATTGCTGCTGCTGCTGCTGCTAGTACTATTGCTGCTGCTGCTGCTGCTGTTGCTAGTGCTATTGCTGCTGCTAGTACTATTGCTGCTGTTGCTGCTAGTACTATTGCTGCTGCTGCTGCTAGTACTATTGCTGCTGCTGCTGCTAGTACTATTAGTACTGCTACTACTACTACTACTACCACCGCTGCTATCACTACTATCACAACTCTTTTCGTCTCCTTTCCTTCTCTCTTCTCCCTTTCCCACCCCCTTTTCTCTCTCCCTCACTTTCCTTCCCCTCCGCTTTCCGCTTCTTCCTCCCCTACTCCCCTCCTCCCTCCCCCCACCTCCCTCCCCCTCCCCCTCCGCCTTCCCCCCCCTCTATCCCTGAGTCTGAAATTTTGGAGGATAAAACTTGCTTAACTTTGCTAATTACAGGATAAATTTTGTGCCGTTATTTGTGGTTGTGTTTGTCGATAATTAAGAACTGACCCATTGTTGTTTTGTCTTCCCTGTGTTCCATAGTGGGAGGGAGGAGCAGAGAGGGAGGGAGGAGCAGACAGGGAGGGAGGAGCAGAGAGGGAGGGAGGAGCAGAGAGGGAGGAGCAGACAGGGAGGGGAGGGAGGGAGGAGCAGGGAGGGAGGAGCAGACAGGGAGGGGAGGGAGGGAGGAGCAGAGAGGGAGGGGGGAGGTAGGGAAGGAGGGAGGAGTGAAGAAGGGTGGTCGGGAGGAAGGGAGGGAGGCGAAGAGAGGAAGGGTTTATTGTACACTCCATAACCATCCTGTGGAGGGTAGTACAAGAACATATGGACACACAAAAGGCCTAGGAACTAGGTCCCAAAAAGGTTAAGAGGAGTACATCTGGATTTATATCCACAGTTAACTTATCTGTTACAAGCAAATTCAGAAAATGCGCTTACTATGTCTGGTATGTTTTTTTTATAAGATTTTTGATATATCACATAGGTTATTATACTGTCTATCTCTGTATTCCTCAGTAAGTGGAGAATTAAGCACATAGTGTTCAAGACACTGATAATAGTGCTGACCACCACACACTTTACATTTAATTTGATCATCACCTGTGTTTCTGCCAAACTTACAGTAGTACCTGTAACCCAGGCCTGGCCACTGAAACATCAGTCAGTACTGCTAACCAAGCCTAAGCCTGGCCACTAAAACATCAGTCAGTACTGCTAACCAAGCATAAGCCTGGCCACTGAAACATCAGTCAGTACTGCTAACCAAGCATAAGCCTGGCCACTGAAACATCAGTCAGTACTGCTAACCAAGCATAAGCCTGGCCACTACAACATCAGTCAGTACTGCTAACCAAGCCTAAGCCTGGCCACTGAAACATCAGTCAGTACTGCTAACCAAGCCTAAGCCTGGCCACTACAACATCAGTCAGTACTGCTAACCAAGCCTAAGCCTGGCCACTGAAACATCAGTCAGTACTGCTAACCAAGCATAAGCCTGGCCACTGAAACATCAGTCAGTACTGCTAACCAAGCATAAGCCTGGCCACTGAAACATCAGTCAGTACTGCTAACCAAGCCTAAGCCTGGCCACTACAACATCAGTCAGTACTGCTAACCAAGCCTAAGCCTGGCCACTGAAACATCAGTCAGTACTGCTAACCAAGCATAAGCCTGGCCACTGAAACATCAGTCAGTACTGCTAACCAAGCATAAGCCTGGCCACTGAAACATCAGTCAGTACTGCTAACCAAGCATAAGCCTGGCCACTGAAACATCAGTCAGTACTGCTAACCAAGCATAAGCCTGGCCACTACAACATCAGTCAGTACTGCTAACCAAGCCTAAGCCTGGCCACTACAACATCAGTCAGTACTGCTAACCAAGCCTAAGCCTGGCCACTACAACATCAGTCAGTACTGCTAACCAAGCCTAAGCCTGGCCACTACAACATCAGTCAGTACTGCTAACCAAGCCTAAGCCTGGCCACTACAACATCAGTCAGTACTGCTAACCAAGCCTAAGCCTGGCCACTACAACATCAGTCAGTACTGCTAACCAAGCCTAAGCCTGGCCACTACAACATCAGTCAGTACTGCTAACCAAGCCTAAGCCTGGCCACTGAAACATCAGTCAGTACTGCTAACCAAGCCTAAGCCTGGCCACTACAACATCAGTCAGTACTGCTAACCAAGCCTAAGCCTGGCCACTGAAACATCAGTCAGTACTGCTAACCAAGCCTAAGCCTGGCCACTACAACATCAGTCAGTACTGCTAACCAAGCCTAAGCCTGGCCACTGAAACATCAGTCAGTACTGCTAACCAAGCCTAAGCCTGGCCACTGAAACATCAGTCAGTACTGCTAACCAAGCATAAGCCTGGCCACTGAAACATCAGTCAGTACTGCTAACCAAGCATAAGCCTGGCCACTACAACATCAGTCAGTACTGCTAACCAAGCCTAAGCCTGGCCACTACAACATCAGTCAGTACTGCTAACCAAGCCTAAGCCTGGCCACTACAACATCAGTCAGTACTGCTAACCAAGCCTAAGCCTGGCCACTACAACATCAGTCAGTACTGCTAACCAAGCCTAAGCCTGGCCACTACAACATCAGTCAGTACTGCTAACCAAGCCTAAGCCTGGCCACTACAACATCAGTCAGTACTGCTAACCAAGCCTAAGCCTGGCCACTACAACATCAGTCAGTACTGCTAACCAAGCCTAAGCCTGGCCACTACAACATCAGTCAGTACTGCTAACCAAGCCTAAGCCTGGCCACTGAAACATCAGTCAGTACTGCTAACCAAGCCTAAGCCTGGCCACTACAACATCAGTCAGTACTGCTAACCAAGCCTAAGCCTGGCCACTGAAACATCAGTCAGTACTGCTAACCAAGCCTAAGCCTGGCCACTACAACATCAGTCAGTACTGCTAACCAAGCCTAAGCCTGGCCACTGAAACATCAGTCAGTACTGCTAACCAAGCCTAAGCCTGGCCACTGAAACATCAGTCAGTACTGCTAACCAAGCCTAAGCCTGGCCACTACAACATCAGTCAGTACTGCTAACCAAGCCTAAGCCTGGCCACTGAAACATCAGTCAGTACTGCTAACCAAGCCTAAGCCTGGCCACTACAACATCAGTCAGTACTGCTAACCAAGCCTAAGCCTGGCCACTGAAACATCAGTCAGTACTGCTAACCAAGCCTAAGCCTGGCCACTGAAACATCAGTCAGTACTGCTAACCAAGCCTAAGCCTGGCCACTGAAACATCAGTCAGTACTGCTAACCAAGCCTAAGCCTGGCCACTGAAACATCAGTCAGTACTGCTAACCAAGCCTAAGCCTGGCCACTGAAACATCAGTCAGTACTGCTAACCAAGCCTAAGCCTGGCCACTGAAACATCAGTCAGTACTGCTAACCAAGCCTAAGCCTGGCCACTGAAACATCAGTCAGTACTGCTAACCAAGCCTAAGCCTGGCCACTGAAACATCAGTCAGTACTGCTAACCAAGCCTAAGCCTGGCCACTAAAACATCAGTCAGTACTGCTAACCAAGCCTAAGCCTGGCCACTAAAACATCAGTCAGTACTGCTAACCAAGCCTAAGCCTGGCCACTAAAACATCAGTCAGTACTGCTAACCAAGCCTAAGCCTGGCCACTAAAACATCAGTCAGTACTGCTAACCAAGCCTAAGCCTGGCCACTACAACATCAGTCAGTACTGCTAACCAAGCCTAAGCCTGGCCACTACAACATCAGTCAGTACTGCTAACCAAGCCTAAGCCTGGCCACTAAAACATCAGTCAGTACTGCTAACCAAGCCTAAGCCTGGCCACTAAAACATCAGTCAGTACTGCTAACCAAGCCTAAGCCTGGCCACTACAACATCAGTCAGTACTGCTAACCAAGCCTAAGCCTGGCCACTAAAACATCAGTCAGTACTGCTAACCAAGCCTAAGCCTGGCCACTAAAACATCAGTCAGTACTGCTAACCAAGCCTAAGCCTGGCCACTACAACATCAGTCAGTACTACTAACCAAGCCTAAGCCTGGCCACTACATCAGTCAGTACTGCTAACCAAGCCTAAGCCTGGCCTCTACAACATCAGTCAGTTCTTGTAACCAAGCCTAAGCCTGGCCACTACAACATCAGTCAGTACTGCTAACCAAGCCTAAGCCTGGCCACTACAACATCAGTCAGTACTTGTAACCAAGCCTAAGCCTAGCCACTACAACATCAGTCAGTACTTGTAACCAAGCATAAGCCTGGCCACCACAACATCAGTCAGTACTTGTAACCAAGCCTAAGCCTGGCCACTACAACATCAGTCAGTACTTGTAACCAAGCATAAGCCTGGCCACCACAACATCAGTCAGTACTTGTAACCAAGCATAAGCCTGGCCACCACAACATCAGTCAGTACTTGTAACCAAGCCTAAGCCTGGCCACCACAACATCAGTCAGTTCTTGTAACCAAGCCTAAGCCTGGCCACTACAATACTAGTCAGTTTGTTCATATTGCAAGTTGCTCCATAAACGTAGTTATCTACGTTCATGTTATCACAGTGAGTGATAGATCTACTCAGGCTTCTAACTGCATTCCTGTAACATTCAGTTCCATTATTTACTTCTCTCTTAATACAATATTATTATAATTATTTTAATATTAAGGTCATTAACCGTGCTATGTAAAGTCTGTTTTACTCTCGCTGCAGCAAGAGACACAAGTGCATTGTAATACGATTCTTTTATTGACAAGGCTTCGTCCTCACGGCGAACTTTATTGACAAGGCTTCGTCCTCACGGCGAACTTTATTGACAAGGCTTCGTCCTCACGGCGAACTTTATTGACAAGGCTTCGTCCTCACGGCGAACTTTATTGACAAGGCTTCGTCCTCACGGCGAACTTTATTGACAAGGCTTCGTCCTCACGGCGAACTTTATTGACAAGGCTTCGTCCTCACGGCGAACTTTATTGACAAGGCTTCGTCCTCCCAGTGAACTTTATTGACAAGGCTTTGTCCTCATAGTGAACTTTATTGACCATTCTTCGTCCCCACGCAACGGGCTATATCAGATCACAATCAAATCTACTTAGTATGATTGTGGTGTATAGACCAGACGTTGAACGTATCTTCCGGTGTATGAATGTGGTGTATAGAGCAGATGACGAACGTATTTTTCCAGTGTATGTGTGTGTGTGGTGTAGATCAGCCGATGTATAGATCCAGCTCACAGTGTAATAGTTGGCTTGCATGTCACGGATGACCATTTATGAAGCAGTGAGGGGAGAACGGCAAGCAAACTGACCGAAATATTGACTGGGCTCGTAGTGAGGAGGAGGGGGTTATAACCCCCTTCCGCCTCCCCTCCCCCCTTCTTCCCCTCCCCAACAGACGGTGAAGTCGGTAGTATGTAATTAAAGTGACCAGGTAGCACCTGGTGGATGACCTTAATCGTTGGATCAGGTACCGCCTGGTGAATGACCTGAATCATTGGACCAGGTACCACACTACTGGACTAGATACCACACTGCTGGATGACCTGAATTACTGGACCAGGTACCACACTGCTGGACGACCTGAATCACTGGACCAGGTACCACCTGGTGAATGACCTAAATCACTCGACCAGGTCCCACACTGCTGGATAAGCTGAATCATTGTTGATTTACATATATATCCTGTCGGGGAGAGTTGAATCCTGTGTATCAGTGTTTGCTAATGACATGACAAGAAGGTACCGACCACAGGGGTCTGGCAGTGTCTAGACTACTAGATTTTAGTCGTAGTAAGTGCAAAGGTATTGAGAGAGAGAGAGAGAGAAAAGAGATCTAAAATTAAATACAGACTGGGAGGAGAGTCATTTCAAATATTTACATCAGGAAAAGCTTTGGAGAGTCAGCATCACACCGAACATATCGCTGGTAAGGCTTATTAATTCATGATTTCGTTGGTGTGTTAATGTATGACTACGCTGGTATATGCGAATCTAGCTAACCAAAGAACTACCTTCAGGAAACTAAGAACTAAATGGAGAAACGATTTAGGGCTTTTTGTATAACGTACTTTAGGTTCAACTAGAAGTATAAGGCAGTAATGTGAAATACACACACACACACACACACACACACACACACACACACACACACACACACACACACACACACACACACACACACACAGTCTTCGGCCTCTGTGAAAGGCAGCAGCTCTCTGCTCAGGCGTCTTTGTGAGAGGCACAAACGCATTGTAATTCACTGCCAGTAAAGCTTTTGTGAGTTTCCTACCAAGACGAGAACGAGCGTCCCCTGTGAGGCGAACCGCAAGTTATGGAGCGTTTGGTGAAATGTTGCAGGGAGTGAGCACCTGAAGAGAAGGTCCCTGCTGTGTTGCAGCCTATGAGAACCTCCACAAGTGAACCTTCCTGCAGTGAAAGAGATGAAATACCTGACAGGCAATATCAGGGTTTTGGGTAAGGGGAAGGAGGAGGGATGTAGGAGGCCATAAGGGAAGGGGCAAGGGGCAGTGTAGGAGAGCTTCCAATGTAAGATAGAGGGGAGGGCTGATTGGTAGGAATTTAACAGGAGAAACGAGGAGGGGCACTGAAGGTTGAGTCTTTGAGGTGAGAAGAGTGGAGGTTGCTGGGTGAGAGTGAATGAATGGACTTCAGGGGTAGCGAAATGAAGTTTAAGAGAGGGAGCTTGGAGCTAGTGGAGTTCAGGAGAAGGACTTTAAAGCTAGTGTAGTTGTTATTAAGGGTTGTATGCTTACTGTTGAAGGTTGTCTAGTTACTACCACGAGCACAAGTACTTTCCAGAGGTCAGCAGTACCTCTGGAAAGAGGTACTACTGATGAGGAATAAAGTATATACCAGGAGATGCATTTGGTTTAACATATATTCAAACCGGCAAAATGAATGTTCAGTTGTTTGTTCTATGTATAGTGGGTGAGGCAGTTAAACCAACTAGTGAGTAAAGTTTGGAGAGAGAGAGTGTGAGAATGTTATTGCTGCTGCAGCTGCAAAACACCAATTAGACACATGCCCAACACCAGGCTATCTTCATTTTAAGACGTTTCACCAGCCAATGGTTTTATCAGTTCAGGACAGAATTGATGCATGAAGGCAGCAGATGAGGTAATCAGTCCCTCGGCACAGCTTAAGATACTTAGGATACTTAGATAATTAACATCCGTACAAAAAAAAACAGATCTAGTATGGTGCTTATCTACACTAGGATGGTGAGGGTCTAAGGTCTGTGCTGCAGCTACATGCGAGGTAACTTCTCCCAACCCACCTCCTCCACCAGACAGCCGCCATCACCTGGTTACACAGTATGAGGATGGTGTACACACACACTGGCAAA
The DNA here is from genome assembly GCF_038502225.1 of Cherax quadricarinatus. Taxonomy (NCBI): domain Eukaryota; kingdom Metazoa; phylum Arthropoda; class Malacostraca; order Decapoda; family Parastacidae; genus Cherax; species Cherax quadricarinatus. The sequence continues at coordinate 4,176,719 of NC_091339.1, forward strand.
CAGTGACCATCCATGTCTAAGGCTGGGGTAGATGACATGCTGGTTTCGTGTGTTCAGTGTTGAATATAACAGATGAGTATACTTAAACAGAGAACACTGCACATGTCAGAAGTACCAGTCATCTGTACTAAGTGTACGTAACACTGTGAAGATAGATGGACTCCCCCCCCCCCTCTCTCTCTCTCTCTCTCTCTGTCTCCCTCCTCGCTATCACCACTGCCACACATTCCTTCCATAACCCGCCTTCCATGCCCTACCCTGACACCCCTCCAACACTCCTCCAGTACTCTTCCAACATTCCTCCAGTACTCTACCAATACTACTCTTACACTTCATCAGCACTTTACTTTTACGTAATACTGAGCCATTGTATGAGAGTTAGTGGGCGACTTTCACACCAACACTTCTCCAACACTGCACCAACACTGCCCCAACACTGCTCCAGCACTGCTGCAGTACACAAGAGGTACTGGACAATACACTTGTGTTAATGGTCTTCCTTTCCTCTCCTTCCCTTGACCCACTTTTCCTCTTTTTTTGTTCCCAGATTCTTTCACTTTTCTCTCTTCTTTTCGCTCATAATTCTTTACGGGTTTCTTTATTATTCCCCTGTTGTGCTTAATTTATCGTTTTATCATTTGTTTTCTGAGAGAGAGAGAGAGAGAGAGAGAGAGAGAGAGAGAGAGAGAGAGAGAGAGAGAGAGAGAGAGAGAGAGAGAACAGGTGAGATGGGAGAAAAAGCGAGAAGGAATGATGTGAGGAAGGAGGAGGGGAAATGTTATCAGCAGTGCTTGTGTATCTACTTCACTGTCAGCAGTGCTTGTGTATCTACTTCACTGTCAGCAGTGCTTGTGTATCTACTTCACTGTCAGCAGTGCTTGTGTATCTACTTCACTGTCAGCAGTGCTTGTGTATCTACTTCACTGTCAGCAGTGCTTGTGTATCTACTTCACTGTCAGCAGTGCTTGTGTATCTACTTCACTGTCAGCAGTGCTTGTGTATCTACTTCACTGTCAGCAGTGCTTGTGTATCTACTTCACTGTCAGCAGTGCTTGTGTATCTACTTCACTGTCAGCAGTGCTTGTGTATCTACTTCACTGTCAGCAGTGCTTGTGTATCTACTTCACTGTCAGCAGTGCTTGTGTATCTACTTCACTGTCAGCAGTGCTTGTGTATCTACTTCACTGTCAGCAGTGCTTGTGTATCTACTTCACTGTCAGCAGTGCTTGTGTATCTACTTCACTGTCAGCAGTGCTTGTGTATCAGTACTTCTCTGTCAGCAGTGCTTGTGTATCAGTACTTCACTGTCAGCAGTGCTTGTGTATCAGTACTTCACTGTCAGCAGTGCTTGTGTATCTACTTCACTGTCAGCAGTGCTTGTGTATCTACTTCACTGTCAGCAGTGCTTGTGTATCAGTACTTCACTGTCAGCAGTGCTTGTGTATCAGTACTTCACTGTCAGCAGTGCTTGTGTATCTACTTCACTGTCAGCAGTGCTTGTGTATCAGTACTTCTCTGTCAGCAGTGCTTGTGTATCTACTTCACTGTCAGCAGTGCTTGTGTATCTACTTCACTGTCAGCAGTGCTTGTGTATCTACTTCACTGTCAGCAGTGCTTGTGTATCTACTTCACTGTCAGCAGTGCTTGTGTATCAGTACTTCACTGTCAGCAGTGCTTGTGTATCAGTACTTCACTGTCAGCAGTGCTTGTGTATCTACTTCACTGTCAGCAGTGCTTGTGTATCTACTTCACTGTCAGCAGTGCTTGTGTATCTACTTCACTGTCAGCAGTGCTTGTGTATCAGTACTTCACTGTCAGCAGTGCTTGTGTATCAGTACTTCACTGTCAGCAGTGCTTGTGTATCAGTACTTCACTGTCAGCAGTGCTTGTGTATCAGTACTTCACTGTCAGCAGTGCTTGTGTATCAGTACTTCACTGTCAGCACTGCTTGTGTATCAGCACTTCACTGTCAGCAGTGCTTGTGTATCAGCACTTCACTGTCAGCAGTGCTTGTGTATCAGCACTTCACTGTCAGCAGTGCTTGTGTATCAGCACTTCACTGTCAGCAGTGCTTGTGTATCAGCACTTCACTGTCAGCAGTGCTTGTGTATCAGTACTTCACTGTCAGCAGTACTTGTGTATCAGTACTTCACTGTCAGCAGTGCTTGTGTATCAGCACTTCACTGTCAGCAATGCTTGTGTATCAGCACTTCACTGTCAGCAGTGCTTGTGCATCAGCACTTCACTGTCAGCAGTGCTTGTTTTTCAGCACTTCACTGTCAGCAATGCTTGTGTATCAGCACTTCCCTCAGCAGTGCTTGTGTATTATTTCACTGTATCTCGTCCAGGCGGCAGTGCAAGTGTATCTTCACTGTTTCATCTGTCAAATATACACAAAATACACAGCCTGCGTACAGTGAGGGACCTGGTATATAAGTGAACAGTGACTGAGGGATCACAGTGAGGCCTCCACTACCACTTCACTGTAACACCACACTACCACTTCACTGTAACATCACACTACCACTTCACTGTAACACCACACTACCACTTCACTGTAACACCACACTGCCACTTCACTGTAACACCACACTACCACTTCACTGTAACACCACACTACCACTTCACTGTAACACCACACTGCCACTTCACTGTAACACCACACTGCCACTTCACTGTAACACCACACTACCACTTCACTGTAACACCACACTGCCACTTCACTGTAACACCACACTGCCACTTCACTGTAACACCACACTACCACTTCACTGTAACACCACACTGCCACTTCACTGTAACACCACACTGTCACTTCACTGTAACACCACACTACCACTTCACTGTAACACCACACTGCCACTTCACTGTAACACCACACTGCCACTTCACTGTAACACCACACTACCACTTCACTGTAACACCACACTACCACTTCACTGTAACACCACACTACCACTTCACTGTAACACTATCACACTGTAACACCACACTACCACTTCACTGTAACACCACACTATCACTTCACTGTAACACCACACTACCACTTCACTGTAACACCACACTACCACTTCACTGTAACACCACACTATCACTTCACTGTAACACCACACTACCACTTCACTGTAACACCACACTACCACTTCACTGTAACACCACACTACCACTTCACTGTAACACCACACTACCACTTCACTGTAACACCACACTACCACTTCACTGTAACACCACACTACCACTTCACTGTAACACCACACTACCACTTCACTGTAACACCACACTACCACTTCACTGTAACACCACACTACCACTTCACTGTAACGACCTAAGAAACCATTGGACACTGAGTGCGATCTCACCCTCTCCTTCCCCTTTCTCCTCTTTTCTCTCTCTTTTCCTCCTTTCTTCCCCTTCCCTTCTTCCCTCTCACCACCCATCCCGTCTTCCCTCCTTTCCCTCTCCCTTCCCTCCCACCTCCCTCTCCCTCATAATCCTCCCCCTGTCACTGCCACTTTAATCCTGGATATAGAATCTTCTCAGCTGACAAATATATATAGATATTTTTATCAGTGTACAGGATACAGTATATTGCACTGCTAGCACCACCCCACCTCGATACTTCACTGCTAGCACCACCCCACCTCGATACTTCACTCAACACTATATATATATATATATATATATATATATATATATATATATATATATATATATATATATATATATATATTCAACAAGTCGGCCGTCTCCCACCGAGGCAGTGTGACCCAAAAATGAAAGAAAATCCCCAAAAAGAAAATACTTTCATCATTCAACACTTTCACCACACTCACAAATTATCACTGTTTTTGCAGAGGTGCTCAGAATACAACAGTTTAGAAGCATATACGTATAAAGATACGTATATATATATATATACATATATATATATATATATATATATATATATATATATATATATATATATATATATATATATATATATATATATATATTAGTGCATCCACGGAAACAAATGGTTTTATAGTAAATAACATACTGCTACCAGCCGGGGATCGAACCCGATTCATTTAACCAGCTTCTTGGGAAGCTAACTAAACTCTCGACGCCTTAATCCACTACGTCACCATACTAGAAGAAGTAAGGTGTCTGTCACCATACCAGAAAATATAAGGTGTCCAGTAGGTACATTAGATATGTCACTACTAGCAAGCTACAGCACCTAGTTTCACTCTCCTCCGGTTTGGAATACCAGTCTTACCAGCACTACACATATTACACCATCCATTGAAACCATTGGTTTTTAAAGCAAATAACGTTGGTTGTAGAGGGTCGAGTCTCAGCTCCTGGCCCCGCCTCTACGCTGGCTGCTACTATATTCACTCTTGGTTTCACGAGCCTTAACGTACCTCTTTTAAAGCTATGTTTGAATCCTGACTCTCTCACTACATCCTCCAGGTAGTTTCACTTCTTAACTACTCTGAGGCTGAAGAAATAATACCTAACATCTCTGTAACTCGTCTGTGGTGATGATCCAAGACCACAGTGATGGAGGAGGGTGATGGTCCAAGACCACAGTGATGGAGGAGGGTGATGGTCCAAGACCACAGTGATGGAGGAGGGTGATGGTCCAAGACCACAGTGAAGGAGGAGGGTGATGGTCCAAGACCACAGTGAAGGAGGAGGGTGATGGTCCAAGACCACAGTGATGGAGGAGGGTGATGGTCCAAGACCACAGTGATGGAGGAGGGTGATGGTCCAAGACCACAGTGATGGAGGAGGGTGATGGTCCAAGACCACAGTGATGGAGGAGGGTGATGGTCCAAGACCACAGTGAAGGAGGAGGGTGATGGTCCAAGACCACAGTGAAGGAGGAGGGTGATGGTCCAAGACCACAGTGATGGAGGAGGGTGATGGTCCAAGACCACAGTGATGGAGGAGGGTGATGGTCCAAGACCACAGTGATGGAGGAGGGTGATGGTCCAAGACCACAGTGATGGTCCAAGACCACAGTGATGGTCCAAGACCACAGTGATGGTCCAAGACCACAGTGATGGTCCAAGACCACAGTGATGGTCCAAGACCACAGTGAAGGATCAGTGTTGATAATGTCGGTACTGGAAGTTACTTTTATTATCTTTGTTGTCTTAAGTGACTCCCTCACCCACACTCCCTCACCCACACTCCCTCACCCACACTCCCTCACCCACACTCCCTCACCCACACTTCCTCACCCACACTCCCTCACCCACACTCCCTCACCCACACTCCCTCACCCACACTCCCTCACCCACACTCCCTCACCCCCACTCCCTCACCCACACTCCCTCACCCACACTACCTCACCCACACTACCTCACCCACACTCCCTCACCCACACTCCCTCACCCACACTCCCTCACCCACACTCCCTCACCCACACTCCCTCACCCACACTCCCTCACCCACACTCCCTCACATACACTCCCTCACCCACACTCCCTCACCCACACTCCCTCACCCACACTCCCTCACCCACACTCCCTCACCCACACTCCCTCACCCACACTCCCTCACCCACACTCCCTCACCCACACTCCCTCACCCACACTCCCTCACCCACACTACCTCACCCACACTCCCTCACCCACACTCCCTCACCCACACTCCCTCACCCACACTACCTCACCCACACTCCCTCACCCACACTCCCTCACCCACACTCCCTCACCCACACTCCCTCACCCACACTCCCTCACCCACACTCCCTCACCCACACTACCTCACCCACACTCCCTCACCCACACTCCCTCACCCACACTACCTCACCCACACTACCTCACCCACACTTCCTCACCCACACTCCCTCACCCACACTACCTCACCCACACTTCCTCACCCACACTACCTCACCCACACTACCTCACCCACACTACCTCACCCACACTTCCTCACCCACACTACCTCACCCACACTCCCTCACCCACACTACCTCACCCACACTCCCTCACCCACACTACCTCACCCACACTCCCTCACCCACACTACCTCACCCACACTACCTCACCCACACTACCTCACCCACACTCCCTCACCCACACTCCCTCACCCACACTCCCTCACCCACACTCCCTCACCCACACTCCCTCACCCACACTCCCTCACCCACACTACCTCACCCACACTCCCTCACCCACACTCCCTCACCCACACTCCCTCACCCACACTACCTCACCCACACTCCCTCACCCACACTCCCTCACCCACACTCCCTCACCCACACTACCTCACCCACACTTCCTCACCCACACTACCTCACCCACACTTCCTCACCCACACTACCTCACCCACACTCCCTCACCCACACTACCTCACCCACACTCCCTCACCCACACTCCCTCACCCACACTCCCTCACCCACACTCCCTCACCCACACTCCCTCACCCACACTCCCTCACCCACACTCCCTCACCCACACTCCCTCACCCACACTCCCTCACCCACACTCCCTCACCCACACTCCCTCACCCACACTCCCTCACCCACACTCCCTCACCCATACTCTCTCACCCACACTCCCTCACCCACACTCCCTCACCCACACTTCCTCACCCACACTCCCTCACCCACACTCCCTCACCCACACTCCCTCACCCACACTCCCTCACCCACACTTCCTCACCCACACTCCCTCACCCACACTTTCTCATCCACACTCCCTCACCCACACTTCCTCACCCACACTCCCTCACCCACACTCCCTCACCCACACTCCCTCACCCACACTCCCTCACCCACACTCCCTAACCCACACTCCCTAACCCACACTCCCTCACCCACAATCCCTCACCCGCAGGAGGCCTGGTCACAGACCGGGCAGCGGGGGCGTTGACCCCCGGAACTCTCTCCAGGTAAACTCCAGGTAAACCCGCACTCTCTCACCCACACTCCCTAACCCACACTCCCTCACCCACACTCCCTCACCCACACTCCCTCACCCACACTCCCTCACCCTCACTCCCTCACCCCCACTAGCTCATCCACACTCCCTCACCCACACTCCCTCACCCACACTCCCTCACCCACACTCCCTCCCTCACCCACACTCTCACCCACACTCCCTCACCCACACTCCCTCCCTCACCCACACTCCCTCACCCACACTCCCTCACCCACACTCCCTCACCCACACTCCCTCACCCTCACTTGCTCACCCGCACTCCCTCACCCACACTCCCTCACCCACACTCCCTCACCCACACTCACCCACCCCCACTCACCCACACTCGCTCACCCGCACTCCCTCTCCCACACTCCCTCACCCACACTCCCTCTCCCACACTCCCTCCCTCACCCACACTAGCTCACCCACACTCCCTCTCCCACAGTCACTCCCTCCCACACTCCCTCCCTCACCCACACTCCCTCACCCATACTAGCTCACCCACACTCCCTCACCCACAGTCACTCCCTCACCCACACTCCCTCTCCCACACTTCCTCCCTCGCCCACACTACCTCACCCACACTAGCTCACCCACACTCCCTCACCCACAGTCACTTCCTCACCCACACTCCCTAACCCACACTCCCTAACCCACAGTCACTCCCTCACCCACACTCCCTCACCCACACTCCCTCACCCCCACTCCCTCACCCACACTAGCTCACCCACACTCCCTCACCCGCACTCCCTCACACACACTAGCTCACCCATACTCCCTCACCCACACTCCCTCCCTCACCCACACTCCCTCACCCACACTAGCTTACCCACACTCCCTCACTCACACTCCCTCACCCACACTAGCTCACCCACACTCCTTCATCCACACTCCCTCACACACACTAGCTCACCCACCCTCCCTCACTCACACTCCCTCACCCACACTAGCTCACCGACACTCCCTCACCCACAGACATTCCCTCACACACACTCCCTCACCCACAGTCACTCCCTCACCCACACTCCCTCACGCACACTCCCTCCCTCACCCAGACTCCCTCACCCACACTCCCTCACCCATACTTCCTCACTCACCCACACTTCCTCACTCACCCACTCTTCCTCCCTCACCCACACTTCCTTCCTCACCTACCCTCCCTCACACATACTTCCTCACTCACCCACACTCCCTCACCCAGACTCCCTCACCCACACTCCCTCATTTGCACTCCCTCACCCACTCCCTCACCTACACTCCCTCCCTCACCCACACTCCCACACTCCCTCACCCATTCTTCCTCACTCACCCACACTTCCTCCCTCACTCACACTCTCTCACCCACACTTCCTCACTCACCCACAGTTTCTCCCTCAACCACACTCCCTCCCTCACCCACATTCCCTCACCCACACTTCCTCACCCACATTCCCTCACCCACACTTCCTCACTCACCCACACTCCCTCACCTGCACTTCCTCACTCACCCACACTCCTTCACTCACCCACACTCCCTCACCCCCACTCCGTCACCCCCACTCCGTCACCCCCACTCCGTCACCCCCACTCCGTCACCCCCACTCCGTCACCCCCACTCCGTCACCCCCACTCCGTCACCCCCACTCCGTCACCCCCACCCCAAACGCCCACACAACCTGGATAATCTGTTTCTTCCCTCACAGAGCTTAAGGTTTAAGGCGGGGCAGCCAGCCACAGTATTTACCACCTTAGGTGTACTGAGGGGCGGGGTAGAGGGGGTTGAGAGTGGGTTAAGGAGGGGGTTGGGAGTGTGTGAGGAGGGAGTCGGGAGTGTGTTAAGGAGGGGGTTGGGAGTGTGTGAGGAGGGAGTCGGGAGTGTGTTAAGGAGGGGGTTGGGAGTGTGTTAAGGAGGGGGTTGGGAGTGTGTTATGGAGGGGGTTGGGAGTGTGTTATGGAGGGGGTTGGGAGTGTGTTAAGTAGGGGGTTGGGAGTGTGTTATGGAGGGGGTTGGGAGTGTGTTATGGAGGGGGTTGGGAGTGTGTTATGGAGGGGGTTGGGAGTGTGTTATGGAGGGGGTTGGGAGTGTGTTATGGAGGGGGTTGGGAGTGTGTTATGGAGGGGGTTGGGAGTGTGTTAAGGAGGGGGTTGGGAGTGTGTTAAGGAGGGGGTTGGGAGTGTGTTAAGGAGGGGGTTGGGAGTGTGTTATGGAGGGGGTTGGGAGTGTGTTATGGAGGGGGTTGGGAGTGTGTTAAGTAGGGGGTTGGGAGTGTGTTATGGAGGGGGTTGGGAGTGTGTTATGGAGGGGGTTGGGAGTGTGTTAAGTAGGGGGTTGGGAGTGTGTTATGGAGGGGGTTGGGAGTGTGTTATGGAGGGGGTTGGGAGTGTGTTATGGTGGGGGTTGGGAGTGTGTTAAGTAGGGGGTTGGGAGTGTGTTATGGAGGGGGTTGGGAGTGTGTGAGGAGGGAGTCGGGAGTGTGTTAAGGAGGGGGTTGGGAGTGTGTTATGGAGGGGGTTGGGAGTGTGTTATGGAGGGGGTTGGGAGTGTGTTATGGAGGGGGTTGGGAGTGTGTTATGGAGGGGGTTGGGAGTGTGTTAAGGAGGGGGGATGGGGTAGGGGTTGTGGGGAACGGGTAGGGGGCACTAAGACAGTTTCTTACCAGTAAAAGCAATCCTCTGAAAATTGGAAAGGTGGACGAGGAGTAGTGTGTCATTTGTTTTATCTCTTGTTCGTAAAGATGCGGAGAGGAGGAGGAAGAGACGGAAGAGGACGAAAATGGAGAGAGGAAAGAAGAGATGTTAGTAGGTTGTGAAGCCTGGCTTGGGTTGGCTTGTTCTGGCTTGTCTTATAGTGTTATTATAACAAGACAACATGAGACTCCACCACTACCACCATTACCACCACTACCACAACTACTACCACCACCATTACTATCATTACCACCACTACTACTACCACCACCACCATCACCACTACCACCACCGTACCATCGCCACTACCACCACCATACCATCGCGACTACCACTATTACCACCACTACTACCACCACTACAACCACTACTACCACCACTACAACCACTACTACCGTCACCTCTACCACCAATACCCCCACTACCACTACTATCACTACCACCACCACTACTACTACCACTACGACTATCAGTAGTACACTACTACCACCACCACCACTACTACTACTACTACTACTACTACTACTACTACCACTACCACCCCCACCACTACCACTACCACCATCACCACTGCCACCACCACTACTACCACTGCCACATCGGTTCTCTACACATATGCTGCTATGTATGATAATCTATGTAACTGTATTTGTGTATACCTGAATAAACTTACCACTACCACCACCACCACCACCACCACCACCACCACCACCACTACCACCACCACCACCGCTACCACCACCACCACCACTACCACCACCACCACCGCTACCACCACCACCACCACTACCACCACCACCACCGCTACTACCACCACCACCACTAAGACAAATGGAAAATTTTCTGTGTGTGGGTATGATTCTCGCTTCGGATGCGAGAGGTCCGGAGTTTAACTCCCGGACAGGCCCCCCATATTACAACCCTGGTACTCAAAGGGTGCAAAGGGAGCAAAATAAACACAGCAGAAAAACTTTGAATTATATTATCCTTTACCAAGTATAAACAGCAGTATGCGCACTATATACACTATGTATAGCAATAGGTATTAGTGCACGCCACGGTAATCAAGGTAAAAATCGCAGCCAAGAGAAAGCAGACCACTATTCTTCAGCCAGCTCTAGAATGGAAATAACAAGTGTTAAAACATGAGTGGTAACCATGTCACCTTCACAATTGCCAGATTCACCTTCTCATTGGCTGAACCTAGATACTGATCTGACGATGGGGCCCTGTTAAATCGTTAGATTTAACAGGGTTTACTGGTTTGGGAGGCAGCCTATGTGAGTGTGTGAACATGCTCTGAATAAAGATTACATATTCTTTGCATGCAACAGTGTGTGTATGTGTGTGTGTGTATATGTGTGTACTCACCTATTTGTGGTTGCATGGGTCGAGTCACAGCTCCTGACCCTGCCTCTTCACTGGCTGCTACTCGGTCACTCTTCCCACTCCATGAGCTTTATCATACCTCATCTTAAAGCTGTGTATGGATTCTGCCTCCACTACATCACTTCCCAGATTATTCCACTTCCTGATAACTCTGTGACTGAAGATGTACTTCCTAACATACCTGTGATTCATCTGAGTCTTTAGCTTCCAACTGTGATCCCTTGTTGCTGTGTCCCATCTCTGGAACATCCTGGGTCTGTCCACCTTGTCGATTCCTGTCAGTATTTTATATGTCGTTATCATATCCCCTCTATCTCTCCTGTCTTCCAGTGTCGTCAGGTCAATTTCCCTTAACCTATCCTCGTAGAACATACCCCTGAGCTCCAGGACTAGTCTTGTTGCAAACCTTTGCACTTTCTCTAGTTTCCTTACATGTTTGGCTAGGTGTGGGTTCCAAACAGGCGCTGCATACTCTAATATGGGCCTAACGTATACAGGTTGCAGGGTCCTGAATGATTCCTTATTAAGGTATCGGAATGCTGTTCTTAGGGTTCCCAGGCGTCCGTAAGCTGCCGCAGTTATTTGGTTGATGTGCGCTTCAGGAGATGTGGCTGGTGTTATACTCACCCCAAGATCGTTTTCTTTGAGTGAGGTTTGTAGTCTCTGTCCCACTAGATTGTACTCCGTCCTCCGTGTGTGTGTGTATATATATGTGTGTGTGAACGTGTGTGTGTGTATATATATGTGTGTGCGTGAACGTGTGTGTGTGTATATATATGTGTGTACGTGAACGTTTGTGTGTTTATGTGTGTTTGTGTGGTGGAAACTGCATCTAGTTTGGTTTTAGCTACAGTAATGAAGGATGTTAAAGTGTTGGTCGCTACGTCACTTCTAACTCGGTGTTCCTCACATCAAAATAAAAGCAATACAGTTGTAATAAAAGCTTCTGTATCAGTACTTGACGTTAAATAAAAAATGAAAAGCTTCGCTTTTTTGTGGTCTGGTCGACCTTTAAAAAATTAATTTGACCAAACGATATTGCCCAATCAGCTTGAGTATTTCCAGTGATTTTTGCAAAATTGAAACCTTTGATATACCTGTGATGGGTTTCGATTTTTTCCTTGCAGCTCATGGCCGGGCTTTTCTATTGATTGCCTGGTCATCCAGTCTATTGCTGTTAGCATATCGCTGGTGTACACTCAGCTGTCACAGCCTGAGTGATCTCGCAATTGCCTCAGGTTGTAATCCAGTTGTCTCTTGAAAACTTCTACACTTGTTCCAGCAGTGTTTTTCATATCTGACCACGGATGTTGACACAGTGTTCTCTTATTGTGCCTGCGGTGCCCCTGCTTCTCATTCCAGCAACTTGTTAATGATAGTGTGTATGCTTGGAACAAGACTTCAAACATCTTAAAATATGTATTTTTATGTAGCTCTTCTCTTCCGTTCCACAGAATATATTGCAAGTATTTATAGGTGTCCCCAGTACATAAATATTTAGTTTATTGGTTCTGTGATGTTAGTCTACGATATCTCTCTCTCAGTTCTGACATCCGGCCTTGAGCGGTGCTCAGTTCTGACATCCTGCCTTGAGCGGTGCTCAGTTCTGACATCCTGCCTTGAGCGGTGCTCAGTTTTGACATCCTGCCTTGAGCGGTGCTCAGTTCTGACATCCTGCCTTGAGCGGTGCTCAGTTCTGACATCCTGCCTTGAGCGGTGCTCAGTTCTGACATCCTGCCTTGAGCGCTCAGTGACATCTTGAGCGGTGCTTTCTGACATCCTGCCGTTAGCGGTGCTCAGTTCTGACATCCTGCCTTGAGTGGTGCTCAGTTCTGACATCCTGCCGTGAGCGGTGCTCAGTTTTGACATCCTGCCTTGAGCGGTGCTCAGTTCTGACATCCTTCCTTGAGCGGTGCTCAGTTCTGACATCCTGCCGTGAGCGGTGCTCAGTTCTGACATCCTGCCGTGAGCGGTGCTCAGTTTTGACATCCTGCCTTGAGCGGTGCTCAGTTCTGACATCCTGCCTTGAGCGGTGCTCAGTTCTGACATCCTTCCTTGAGCGGTGCTCAGTTCTGACATCCTGCCGTGAGCGGTGCTCAGTTCTGACATCCTGCCGTGAGCGGTGCTCAGTTCTGACATCCTGCCGTGAGCGGTGCTCAGTTCTGACATCCTGCCTTGAGCAGTGCTCAGTTCTGACATCCTGCCTTGAGCGGTGCTCACTTCTGACATCCTGCCTTGAGCGGTGCTCAGTTCTGACATCCTGCCTTGAGTGGTGCTCACTTCTGACATCCTGCCTTGAGCGGTGCTTACAACACCAACAGTTTTCTAGACTATAGAGCACAATTGATTTGAATAGTGTCACCATTGGAATTATTTATTTTGGTTGGAAAGTCCTCATTATCCTCCCTTTCTGACCGTTACAATTGTCTTATTGTCTTCTCATAATGTCCGGTCATCTAACATTATCATATACTAGCTTTCTTTTATATTTTACTTTCAGTCTATGACTCGTGAATTCATAAACTTTGCAAGTCCTTGTTATGTGCCTTAAGGGAACTTGAGCTAGAGCTTCCTACGTCCATGATGGCGTGCGATCCATCTGTTAAAACCTGCATTTGTAGCCACAGTGGTGGCGCAGGTTAACCTTTCTAGTGTGTAAAAATACATATGGTTGGACGAACTTTATTAAGCCAACACTGCCCAGTGGTTAGATCACTTTGCTAATTTTAATATTGTCTTGCCATGGGTTCGACTCCCACCCGTTCCCTGAGTTGTTTACAATCGTATTATTGGACTGGTGTGTGCAGGTCATGTTGGGACTGGTGTGTGCAGGTCATGTTGGGACTGGTGTGTGCAGGTCATGTTGGGACTGGTGCGTGCAGGTCATGTTGGGACTGGTGTGTGCAGGTCATGTTGGGACTGGTGTGTGCAGGTCATGTTGGGACTGGTGTGTGCAGGTCATGTTGGGACTGGTGTGTGCAGGTCATGTTGGGACTGGTGTGTGCAGGTCATGTTGGGACTGGTGTGTGCAGGTCATGTTGGGACTGGTGTGTGCAGGTCATGTTGGGACTGGTGTGTGCAGGTCATGTTGGGACTGGTGTGTGCAGGTCATGTTGGGACTGGTGAGTGTAGGTCATGTTGGGACTGGTGAGTGTAGGTCATGTTGGGACTGGTGTGTGTAGGTCATGTTGTCAGGTAGAGCAACAGAGGCAGCTCTTTACTGCTTTCTTTGTTCAGAGTAGCATGTCTGTTTTTTTAACACCTCTGAGTGTCGTGTACATCCCTACCACTTACATCAACCCTGGATGTCACGTAGATCCCTACCACTTACATCAACCCTGGATGTCACGTAGATCCCTACCACTTACATCAACCCTGGATGTCACGTAGATCCCTACCACTTACATCAACCCTGGATGTCACGTAGATCCCTACCACTTACATCAACCCTGGATGTCACGTAGATCCCTACCACTTACATCAACCCTGGATGTCACGTAGATCCCTACCACTTACATCAACCCTGGATGTCACGTAGATCCCTACCACTTACGTCAACCCTGGATGTCACGTAGATCCCTACCACTTACATCAACCCTGGATGTCACGTAGATCCCTACCACTTACATCAACCCTGGATGTCACGTAGATCCCTACCACTTACATCAACCCTGGATGTCACGTAGATCCCTACCACTTACATCAACCCTGGATGTCACGTAGATCCCTACCACTTACATCAACCCTGGATGTCACGTAGATGCCTACCACTTACATCAACCCTGGATGTCACGTAGATCCCTACCACTTACATCAACCCTGGATGTCACGTAGATCCCTACCACTTACATCAACCCTGGATGTCACGTAGATCCCTACCACTTACATCAACCCTGGATGTCACGTAGATCCCTACCACTTACATCAACCCTGGATGTCACGTAGATGCCTACCACTTACATCAACTCTGGATATCACGTAGATCCCTACCACTTACATCAACCCTGGATGTCACGTAGATCCCTACCACTTACATCAACCCTGGATGTCACGTAGATGCCTACCACTTACATCAACCCTGGATGTCACGTAGATCCCTACCACTTACATCAACCCTGGATGTCACGTACATCCCTACCACTTACATCAACCCTGGATGTCACGTACATCCCTACCACTTACATCAACCCTGGATGTCACGTACATCCCTACCACTTACATCAACCCTGGATGTCACGTACATCCCTACCACTTACATCAACCCTGGATGTCACGTACATCCCTACCACTTACATCAACCCTGGATGTCACGTACATCCCTACCACTTACATCAACCCTGGATGTCACGTAGATCCCTACCACTTACATCAACCCTGGATGTCACGTACATCCCTACCACTTACATCAACCCTGGATGTCACGTACATCCCTACCACTTACATCAACCCTGGATGTCACGTACATCCCTACCACTTACATCAACCCTGGATGTCACGTACATCCCTACCACTTACATCAACCCTGGATGTCACGTACATCCCTACCACTTACATCAACCCTGGATGTCACGTAGATGCCTACCACTTACATCAACCCTGGATGTCACGTACATCCCTACCACTTACATCAACCCTGGATGTCACGTACATCCCTACCACTTACATCAACCCTGGATGTCACGTACATCCCTACCACTTACATCAACCCTGGATGTCACGTACATCCAGACTTTTCTTTGATAACATCCTGAGTGCTCGTGTTAATGCTATTTTTGACTTCTTTATAAATAAGGAATGTATGAGTCAGGTGGAGGTGCTACATGTGTGAGCATGTTCATATTACCTTGTCCAGTTGTGGAGGATGTGTTCCTAAGTCAGATCTGTGATTTGTAGCAGAGAGTTGTAACCTGGGTTGCTCAACATTGATTTATAATGGTCTTCAAAAATTATATCATTAACTTTTCGTTATCTGTGTTTTTGCTTTTATTTGGCATGCATATATATATATATATATATATATATATATATATATATATATATATATATATATATATATATATATATATATATATATATATATATAAAGGATTTTTTGCATTTTCCTGAAATATCTCATGTTACTTTCGTGTTTCTTCCATCAGGAATAAACGTTTTAGTTGCTGCTGTTTTAAATAATCTCTCTGTAAAGATTGTCTTTCCTATCATTGTGACATTCTTGTCTTGAAGCACTTCAAGAAGTTTAAGTTTGTCGTGTGTGTGTTCCTCATGTTCTGGCAACACTTATTATGTCTCATGCAACTGTAATAAAACGATTACAACCAAAACACTGGTTGTGGGTTTTAGAACTCGCTTGTCGTGGGTTTAAACCCAATCCGTTCAGTGATTTGTTGTCTCAGATTATTACTTACAGACTTTGTTTGTGTGTTCAGCGTTACCATACATCGGTGAGGGTTTAGGCTGCTCACTGCTGCTTTCCAGGTAATGTTTAATAGGTCTTCTTATATTGTGTCCCAGTCAGTGCTGTGATTGTTGCAGTTATATTGTGTCCCAGTCAGTGCTGTGATTGTTGCAGTTATATTGTGTCCCAGTCAGTGCTGTGATTGTTGCAGTTATATTGTGTCCCAGTCAGTGCTGTGATTGTTGCAGTTATATTGTGTCCCAGTCAGTGCTGTGATTGTTGCAGTTATATTGTGTCCCAGTCAGTGCTGTGATTGTTGCAGTTATATTGTGTCCCAGTCAGTGCTGTGATTGTTGCAGTTATATTGTGTCCCAGTCAGTGCTGTGATTGTTGCAGTTATATTGTGTCCCAGTCAGTGCTGTGATTGTTGCAGTTATATTGTGTCTCAGTGCTGTGATTGTTGCAGTTATATTGTGTCCCAGTCAGTGCTGTGATTGTTGCAGTTATATTGTGTCTCAGTGCTGTGATTGTTGCAGTTATATTGTGTCCCAGTCAGTGCTGTGATTGTTGCAGTTATATTGTGTCTCAGTGCTGTGATTGTTGCAGTTATATTGTGTCCCAGTCAGTGCTGTGATTGTTGAAGTTATATTGTGTCCCAGTCAGTGCTGTGATTGTTGCAGTTATATTGTGTCCCAGTCAGTGCTGTGATTGTTGCAGTTATATTGTGTCCCAGTCAGTGCTGTGATTGTTGCAGTTATATTGTGTCCCAGTCAGTGCTGTGATTGTTGCAGTTATATTGTGTCCCAGTCAGTGCTGTGATTGTTGAAGTTATATTGTGTCCCAGTCAGTGCTGTGATTGTTGCAGTTATATTGTGTCCCAGTCAGTGCTGTGATTGTTGCAGTTATATTGTGTCCCAGTCAGTGCTGTGATTGTTGTAGTTATATTGTGTCCCAGTCATTGCTGTGATTGTTGCAGTTATATTGTGTCCCAGTCAGTGCTGTGATTGTTGCAGTTATATTGTGTCCCAGTCAGTGCTGTGATTGTTGTAGTTATATTGTGTCCCAGTCAGTGCTGTGATTGTTGAAGTTATATTGTGTCTCAGTGCTGTGATTGTTGCAGTTATATTGTCTCAGTGCTGTGATTGTTGCAGTTATATTGTGTCTCAGTGCTGTGATTGTTGCAGTTATATTGTGTCCCAGTCAGTGCTGTGATTGTTGCAGTTATATTGTGTCCCAGTCAGTGCTGTGATTGTTGCAGTTATATTGTGTCCCAGTCAGTGCTGTGATTGTTGCAGTTATATTGTGTCTCAGTGCTGTGATTGTTGCAGTTATATTGTGTCTCAGTCAGTGCTGTGATTGTTGCAGTTATATTGTGTCCCAGTCAGTGCTGTGATTGTTGCAGTTATATTGTGTCCCAGTCAGTGCTGTGATTGTTGCAGTTATATTGTGTCTCAGTGCTGTGATTGTTGCAGTTATATTGTGTCCCAGTCAGTGCTGTGATTGTTGCAGTTATATTGTGTCCCAGTCAGTGCTGTGATTGTTGCAGTTATATTGTGTCCCAGTCAGTGCTGTGATTGTTGCAGTTATATTGTGTCCCAGTCAGTGCTGTGATTGTTGCAGTTATATTGTGTCCCAGTCAGTGCTGTGATTGTTGCAGTTATATTGTGTCTCAGTGCTGTGATTGTTGCAGTTATATTGTGTCCCAGTCAGTGCTGTGATTGTTGCAGTTATATTGTGTCCCAGTCAGTGCTGTGATTGTTGTAGTTATATTGTGTCCCAGTCAGTGCTGTGATTGTTGAAGTTATATTGTGTCTCAGTGCTGTGATTGTTGCAGTTATATTGTGTCCCAGTCAGTGCTGTGATTGTTGCAGTTATATTGTGTCTCAGTGCTGTGATTGTTGCAGTTATATTGTGTCCCAGTCAGTGCTGTGATTGTTGCAGTTATATTGTGTCCCAGTCAGTGCTGTGATTGTTGTAGTTATATTGTGTCCCAGTCAGTGCTGTGATTGTTGAAGTTATATTGTGTCTCAGTGCTGTGATTGTTGCAGTTATATTGTGTCCCAGTCAGTGCTGTGATTGTTGCAGTTATATTGTGTCTCAGTGCTGTGATTGTTGCAGTTATATTGTGTCCCAGTCAGTGCTGTGATTGTTGCAGTTATATTGTGTCCCAGTCAGTGCTGTGATTGTTGCAGTTACATTGTGTCCCAGTCAGTGCTGTGATTGTTGCAGTTATATTGTGTCCCAGTCAGTGCTGCGATTGTTGCAGTTATATTGTGTCCCAGTCAGTGCTGTGATTGTTGCAGTTATATTGTGTCCCAGTCAGTGCTGTGATTGTTGCAGTTATATTGTGTCCCAGTCAGTGCTGTGATTGTTGCAGTTATATTGTGTCCCAGTCAGTGCTGTGATTGTTGCAGTTATATTGTGTCCCAGTGCTGTGATTGTTGTAGTTATGTTGTGTCCCAGTCAGTGCTGCGATTGTTGTAGTTATATTGTGTCCCAGTCAGTGCTGTGATTGTTGAAGTTATATTGTGTCCCAGTCAGTGCTCTGATTGTTGCAGTTATATTGTGTCCCAGTCAGTACTGTGATTGTTGTAGTTATATTGTGTCCCAGTCAGTGCTGTGATTGTTGAAGTTATATTGTGTCTCAGTGCTGTGATTGTTGCAGTTATATTGTGTCCCAGTCAGTGCTGTGATTGTTGCAGTTATATTGTGTCTCAGTGCTGTGATTGTTGCAGTTATATTGTGTCCCAGTCAGTGCTGTGATTGTTACAGTTATATTGTGTCCCAGTCAGTGCTGTGATTGTTGCAGTTATATTGTGTCCCAGTCAGTGCTGTGATTGTTGCAGTTATATTGTGTCTCAGTGCTGTGATTGTTGCAGTTATATTGTGTCTCAGTCAGTGCTGTGATTGTTGCAGTTATATTGTGTCCCAGTCAGTGCTGTGATTGTTGCAGTTATATTGTGTCCCAGTCAGTGCTGTGATTGTTGCAGTTATATTGTGTCTCAGTGCTGTGATTGTTGCAGTTATATTGTGTCCCAGTCAGTGCTGTGATTGTTGCAGTTATATTGTGTCCCAGTCAGTGCTGTGATTGTTGCAGTTATATTGTGTCCCAGTCAGTGCTGTGATTGTTGCAGTTATATTGTGTCCCAGTCAGTGCTGTGATTGTTGCAGTTATATTGTGTCCCAGTCCTGTGATTGTTGCAGTTATATTGTGTCAGTGCTGTGATTGTTGCAGTTATATTGTGTCCCAGTCAGTGCTGTGATTGTTGCAGTTATATTGTGTCCCAGTCAGTGCTGTGATTGTTGTAGTTATATTGTGTCCCAGTCAGTGCTGTGATTGTTGAAGTTATATTGTGTCTCAGTGCTGTGATTGTTGCAGTTATATTGTGTCCCAGTCAGTGCTGTGATTGTTGCAGTTATATTGTGTCTGTGCTGTGATTGTTGCAATTATATTGTGTCCCAGTCAGTGCTGTGATTGTTGCAGTTATATTGTGTCCCAGTCAGTGCTGTGATTGTTGTAGTTATATTGTGTCCCAGTCAGTGCTGTGATTGTTGAAGTTATATTGTGTCTCAGTGCTGTGATTGTTGCAGTTATATTGTGTCCCAGTCAGTGCTGTGATTGTTGCAGTTATATTGTGTCTCAGTGCTGTGATTGTTGCAGTTATATTGTGTCCCAGTCAGTGCTGTGATTGTTGCAGTTATATTGTGTCCCAGTCAGTGCTGTGATTGTTGCAGTTCTATTGTGTCCCAGTCAGTACTGTGAGTGCAGTTATATTGTGTCCCAGTCAGTGCTGCGATTGTTGTAGTTATATTGTGTCCCAGTCAGTGCTGTGATTGTTGCAGTTATATTGTGTCCCAGTCAGTGCTGTGATTGTTGCAGTTATATTGTGTCCCAGTCAGTACTGTGATTGTTGCAGTTATATTGTGTCCCAGTCAGTGCTGTGATTGTTGCAGTTATATTGTGTCCCAGTCAGTGCTGTGATTGTTGCAGTTATATTGTGTCCCAGTCAGTGCTCTGATTGTTGCAGTTATATTGTGTCCCAGTCAGTACTGTGATTGTTGCAGTTATATTGTGTCCCAGTGCTGTGATTGTTGCAGTTATATTGTGTCTCAGTGCTGTGATTGTTGCAGTTATATTGTGTCTCAGTGCTGTGATTGTTGCAGTTATATTGTGTCTCAGTGCTGTGATTGTTGCAGTTATATTGTGTCCCAGTCAGTGCTGTTATTGTTGCAGTTATATTCGTTGAACATCTGTATGCATTAAATAATCATAACCATAATTTTTAAAAGGGTGGACCGGTAAGCCAGTGGAAGGCCTCAGTCATATGACCAAAAGCTCCAGCTGCGGGTCATCATGTAACTGAGGCCCACGTCAGGAAACACTTATCCTGTATTCTGACAAACTTTACCTTACCTAACCTAACCTAACCTAACCTAACCTAGCCTAACCTAACCTAAAGAAACGTAGCCTAACCTAACCAAACGTAGCCTAACCTAACCTAACCAAACGTAGCCCAACCTAACCTAACCTAACCCAACCTAACCTAACCTAACCTAACCTAACCTAACCTAACCTAACCTAATTTGACCTAACCTAACCAAACCTATCCTATCCTAACCTAAACTAACTTAACCGAGCCTAACCTAACCTAACCTAACCTATCCTATCCTAACCTAAACTAACTTGACCTAGCCTAACGTAGCCTAACGTAGTCTAACCTAACCTAACCTAACCTAACCTAACCTAACCTAACCTGACCTAGCCTAACCTAACCTAACCTAATCTGACCTGTCCTAACCTAACCTAACCTACCCTACCTAACCTAGCCTAACCTAGCCTAGCCTAGCCTAGCCTAGCCTAGCCTCGCCTCTGCACCTTGGCTATGTGTAGGGTTATGTACGCGTGAATTTATACCTGTTTGTACTTCAGTGAGGATGTGACGTCAGTAACTGTATTTCAGATTATGTCTCTGAGTAGTTAGGTGTTGTTCCTGAAGATCAAGTCTAGTGTATATATCTGTTTCTAGTAAGTTCTCTTTTCTCTTGTTTAAAGCAAAACGGTTCACTGTTGGAGACATGACCTGGTGATAACAGGTGTTCTCCCACAAGTACCAGCAGAAGACCTGGTGATAACAGGTGTTCTTCCACAAATACCAGCAGAAGACCTGGTGATAACAGGTGTTCTCCCACAGGTCCCAGTAGATGACCTTGTGATAACAGGTGTTAACCCACAGGTTTCAGCAGATGACGTGGTGATAACAGGTGTTCTCCCGAAGGTCCCAGTAGATAACCTTGTAATAACAGGGGTTACCCACGGGTACCAGCAAAGGACCTGGTGATAACAGGTATTACCCCACAGGTACCAGCAGAGGACCTGGTGATATCAGGTATTACCCCCACAGGTACCAGCAGAGGACCTGGTGATATCAGGTATTACCCCACAGGTACCAGCAGAGGACCTGGTGATAAGTGTTCCCAGACAGCCATACCTAAGGTCAGGCACTTCAAGTCCTCAATCTTGCAACTCTTGGTAAACCGGAGAGTGTAATGCGCGTTGATAATCACCATAAATCTCCCGGTAATCTCCTGGTAGTCCCGGTAATCTCCTGGTAGTCCCGGTAATCCGCTTGCTGCAGGATAAAAGCCACAAGAGCTTCATAAATCTCTGCTGGCCCACACTGTTCTAATTTTCCAAAGGTTCCCAGGGCGCATTTGGAGTCTCTGAAGAGGTGGGGTTCAGATGCTCCACCTGTACTGTCTTAAGGTGGGGTTCAGGTGCTCCACCTGTACTGTCTTAAGGTGGGGTTCAGGTGCTCCACCTGTACTGTCTTAAGGTGGGGTTCAGGTGCTCCACCTGTACTGTCTTAAGGTGGGGTTCAGGTGCTCCACCTGTACTGTCTTAAGGTGGGGTTCAGGTGCTCCACCTGTACTGTCTTAAGGTGGGGTTCAGGTGCTCCACCTGTACTGTCTTAAGGTGGGGTTCAGGTGCTCCACCTGTACTGTCTTAAGGTGGGGTTCAGGTGCTCCACCTGTACTGTCTTAAGGTGGGGTTCAGGTGCTCCACCTGTACTGTCTTAAGGTGGGGTTCAGGTGCTCCACCTGTACTGTCTTAAGGTGGGGTTCAGGTGCTCCACCTGTACTGTCTTAAGGTGGGGTTCAGGTGCTCCACCTGTACTGTCTTAAGGTGGGGTTCAGATGCTCCACCTGTACTGTCTTAAGGTGGGGTTCAGGTGCTCCACCTGTACTGTCTTAAGGTGGGGTTCAGGTGCTCCACCTGTACTGTCTTAAGGTGGGGTTCAGGTGCTCCACCTGTACTGTCTTAAGGTGGGGTTCAGGTGCTCCACCTGTACTGTCTTAAGGTGGAGTTCGGGGTGCTCCACCTGTACTGTCTTAAGGTGGGGTTCAGGTGCTCCACCTGTACTGTCTTAAGGTGGGGTTCAGATGCTCCACTTGTACTGTCTTAAGGTGGGGTTCATGTGCTCCACCTGTACTGTATTAAGGTGGGGTTCAGGTGCTCCACCTGTACTGTCTTAAGGTGGGGTTCAGGTGCTCCACCTGTACTGACTTAAGGTGGGGTTCACGTGCTCCACCTGTACTGTCTTAAGGTGGGGTTCAGATGCTCCAACTGTACTGTCTTAAGGTGGGGTTCAGGTGCTCCACCTGTACTGTCTTAAGGTGGGGTTCAGGTGCTCCACCTGTACTGTCTTAAGGTGGGGTTCAGGTGCTCCACTTGTACTGTCTTAAGGTGGGGTTCAGGTGCTCCACTTGTACTGTCTTAAGGTGGGGTTCATGTGCTCCACCTGTACTGCCTTCAGGTGCTCCACCTGCACTGTCTTCATGTGGGTGCTCCACCTACACTGTCTTCAGGTGGGTGCTCCACCTACACTGTCTTCAGGTGGGTGCTCCACCTACACTGTCTTCAGGTGGGTGCTCCACCTACACTGTCTTCAGGTGGGTGCTCCACCTACACTGTCTTCAGGTGGGTGCTCCACCGACACTGTCTTCAGGTGGGTGCTCCACCTACACTGTCTTCAGGTGGGTGCTCCACCTACACTGTCTTCAGGTGGGTGCTCCACCTACACTGTCTTCAGGTGGGTGCTCCACCTACACTGTCTTCATGTGGGTGCTCCACCTACACTGTCTTCAGGTGGGTGCTCCACCTACACTGTCTTCAGGTGGGTGCTCCACCTACACTGTCTTCAGGTGGGTGCTCCACCTACACTGTCTTCAGGTGGGTGCTCCACCTACACTGTCTTCAGGTGGGTGCTCCACCTACACTGTCTTCAGGTGGGTGCTCCACCTACACTGTCTTCAGGTGGGTGCTCCACCTACACTGTCTTCAGGTGGGTGCTCCACCTGCACTGTCTTCAGGTGGGTGCTCCACCTACACTGTCTTCAGGTGGGTGCTCCACCTACACTGTCTTCAGGTGGGTGCTCCACCTACACTGTCTTCAGGTGGGTGCTCCACCTACACTGTCTTCAGGTGGGTGCTCCACCTACACTGTCTTCAGGTGGGTGCTCCACCTACACTGTCTTCAGGTGGGTGCTCCACCTACACTGTCTTCAGGTGGGTGCTCCACCTACACTGTCTTCAGGTGGGTGCTCCACCTACACTGTCTTCAGGTGGGTGCTCCACCTACACTGTCTTCAGGTGGGTGCTCCACCTGCACCACCTTAAGACTGTAACTCCGGAAGATTATTACATGTGATCGACCGTAATGATTCTTGACAACCGGAGTCATCCTGCTGTAACAGTGTTCTTACCAGTATTGAGAAGCTCCTTTTGCGGAAGCCGGGGTCGAGCTCCAGATCCTGGCCCCGCCTTTCCACTGGTCACTACTGTCTTCTCTGTCCTTAGTAGCGTGAACCCTGTCATACCTCTTCTTAAAGCTATGTATAGGTTCCGTCTCTACCACGTACCTGTCCAGGTCCTTCCATTTTGTGTGTTTAGTATAACATACAAACTTAATTAACATCATAATATTTAATCATTCATTAAGAGCAACACAAACATTTTTATACACGAATTCCGTTTTAACATTTGTAGTTGTTAGTGTGTTTGTGTTACCACTAGTGTGACGATGTTAGTGTTTGTGTTACCACTAGTGTGACGGTGTTAGTGTGTTTGTGTTACCACTAGTGTGACGGTGTTAGTGTGTTTGTGTTACCACTAGTGTGACGGTGTTAGTGTTTGTGTTACCACTAGTGTGACGGTGTTAGTGTGTTTGTGTTACCACTAGTGTGACGATGTTAGTGTTTGTGTTACCACTAGTGTGACGGTGTTAGTGTGTTTGTGTTACCACTAGTGTGACGATGTTAGTGTTTGTGTTACCACTAGTGTGACGGTGTTAGTGTGTTTGTGTTACCACTAGTATGACGATGTTAGTGTTTGTGTTACCACTAGTGTGACGGTGTTAGTGTGTTTGTGTTACCACTAGTGTGACGGTGTTAGTGTGTTTGTGTTACCACTAGTGTGACGGTGTTAGTGTTTGTGTTACCACTAGTGTGACGGTGTTAGTGTGTTTGTGTTACCACTAGTGTGACGATGTTAGTGTTTGTGTTACCACTAGTGTGACGGTGTTAGTGTGTTTGTGTTACCACTAGTGTGACGGTGTTAGTGTTTGTGTTACCACTAGTGTGACGATGTTAGTGTGTTTGTGTTACCACTAGTGTGACGGTGTTAGTGTGTTTGTGTTACCACTAGTGTGACGATGTTAGTGTGTTTGTGTTACCACTAGTGTGACGGTGTTAGTGTGTTTGTTACCACTAGTGTGACGGTGTTAGTGTTTGTGTTACCACTAGTGTGACGGTGTTAGTGTGTTTGTGTTACCACTAGTGTGACGATGTTAGTGTGTTTGTGTTACCACTAGTGTGACGGTGTTAGTGTGTTTGTGTTACCACTAGTGTGACGGTGTTAGTGTTTGTGTTACCACTAGTGTGACGATGTTAGTGTGTTTGTGTTACCACTAGTGTGACGGTGTTAGTGTGTTTGTGTTACCACTAGTGTGACGGTGTTAGTGTGTTTGTGTTACCACCAGTGTGACGGTGTTAGTGTGTTTGTGTTACCACTAGTGTGACGGTGTTAGTGTGTTTCTTACCACTAGTGTGACGGTGTTAGTGTGTTTGTTACCACTAGTGTGACGGTGTTAGTGTGTTTGTGTTACCACTAGTGTGACGGTGTTAGTGTGTTTGTGTTACCACTAGTGTGACGGTGTTAGTGTGTTTGTGTTACCACTAGTGTGACGGTGTTAGTGTGTTTGTGTTACCACTAGTGTGACGGTGTTAGTGTGTTTGTGTTACCACTAGTGTGACGATGTTAGTGTGTTTGTGTTACCACTAGTGTGACGGCGTTAGTGTGTTTGTCTTGCCACTAGTGTGACGATGTTAGTGTGTTTGTGTTACCACTAGTGTGACGGTGTTAGTGTGTTTGTGTTACCACCAGTGTGACGATGTTAGTGTGTTTGTGTTACCACCAGTGTGACGGTGTTAGTGTGTTTGTGTTACCACCAGTGTGACGGTGTTAGTGTGTTTGTGTTACCACCAGTGTGACGGTGTTAGTGTGTTTGTGTTACCACCAGTGTGACGGTGTTAGTGTGTTTGTGTTACCACCAGTGTGATGGTGTTAGTGTTTGTGTTACCACCAGTGTGACGGTGTTAGTGTGTTTGTGTTACCACCAGTGTGACGGTGTTAGTATTTGTGTTACCACCAGTGTGACGGTGTTAGTGTGTGTCTTACCACCAGTGTGACGGTGTTGGTGTGTTTGTGTTACCACCAGTGTGACGGTGTTAGTGTGTTTGTCTTACCACCAATGTGACGGTGTTAGTGTGTTTGTGTTACCACCAGTGTGACGGTGTTAGTGTTTGTGTTACCACCAGTGTGACGGTGTTAGTGTTTGTGTTACCACCAGTGTGACGGTGTTAGTGTGTTTGTGTTACCACCAGTGTGACGGTGTTAGTGTATTTGTGTTACCACCAGTGTGACGGTGTTAGTGTGTTTGTCTTACCACCAGTGTGACGGTGTTAGTGTGTTTGTCTTACCACCAGTGTGACGGTGTTAGTGTGTTTGTCTTACCACCAGTGTGACGGTGTTAGTGTGTTTGTCTTACCACCAGTGTGACGGTGTTAGTGTGTTTGTCTTACCACCAGTGTGACGGTGTTAGTGTTTGTGTTACCACCAGTGTGACGGTGTTAGTGTTTGTGTTACCACCAGTGTGACGGTGTTAGTGTGTTTATCTTACCAACAGTGTGACGGTGTTAGTGTGTTTGTGTTACAACCAGTGTGACGGTGTTAGTGTATTTGTGTTACCACCAGTGTGACGGTGTTAGTGTGTTTGTCTTACCACCAGTGTGACGGTGTTAGTGTGTTTGTCTTACCACCAGTGTGACGGTGTTAGTGTATTTGTGTTACCACCAGTGTGACACTGTCAGTGTGTTTGTCTCACCACTAGTGTGACAATGTTAGTGTGTTTGTCTCACCACTAGTGTGACGGCGTTAGTGTGTCTCACCACCAGTGTGACGGTGTTAGTGTATTTGTGTTACCACCAGTGTGACACTGTCAGTGTGTTTGTCTAACCACCAATGTGACGGTGTTAGTGTGTTTTTCTTACCACCAATGTGACGGTGTTAGTGTGTTTGTCTTACCACCAGTGTGACACTGTCAGTGTGTTTGTCTAACCACCAGTGTGACAATGTTAGTGTGTTTGTCTCACCACTAGTGTGACGGCGTTAGTGTGTCTCACCACCAGTGTGACGGTGTTAGTGTATTTGTCCCACCATCTGTGTGACGGTGGGTGAAGCCTCACCAGCAACTCCTCCAGGTATGGCACAATAAACACTGGAGGTGGGGCACCAGGAGCACAGCTCTCCAGCTGTAACATCCGTGGTGGTAGTAGGTGATCAGAGGAGACCTGAGGTGATTAAAGACAGGCAGTGGTAAGAGGTGTGGTGGATTAAGGTTTTGGTGGGTATGAGTGGGGGTTGGTTAGTGGTAAGTGGTGAGTGGGGGTGGGTGAGTGAGCCCATTAACCTGTCTGTCAGGTAAGGTGACTGTGAATTAATTGTGTTCAACGTGGTAATGGGCGAGACTAGTGATGGGTGGAGTGGGTGGGGGTAGAGTGGGGAAGGGGTTGGAGTGGGGTAGGAAGGGGGGGTGCAGTAAACCCTAATTTCCTATTTTAACAAAGGCGAAAATAAAAAAAAATTAATCTCTGTGAAAAAATTTATTTGAATGAATAGTGTAGACACGTGTGTGTGTGTGTGTGTGTATGTGTGTGTGTGTGTATGTGTGTGTATGTGTGTGTGTGTGTGTGTGTGTGTGTGTGTGTGTGTGTGTGTGTGTGTGTGTGTGTGTATGTGTGTGTATGTGTGAGTGTGTGTCGAGTCACAGCTCCTGGCCCCGTCTCTTCGCTGGTCGCTACTAGGTTCTGTCTTAGGTGTGATCTATACTACTGTGTGATCTATCTTACTGTGTTATCTATCTTACTGTATGATCTATCTTACTGTGTTATCTATCTTACTGTATAATCTATCTTACTGTGTTATCTATCTTACTGTATAATCTATCTTACTGTGTTATCTATCTTACTGTATAATCTATCTTACTGTGTTATCTATCTTACTGTATAATCTATCTTACTGTGTTATCTATCTTACTGTATAATCTATCTTACTGTGTTATCTATCTTACTGTATAATCTATCTTACTGTGTTATCTATCTTACTGTATAATCTATCTTACTGTGTTATCTATCTTACTGTATAATCTATCTTACTGTGTTATCTATCTTACTGTATGATCTATCTTACTGTGTTATCTATCTTACTGTATGATCTATCTTACTGTGTTATTTATCTTACTGTATGATCTATCTTACTGTGTTATCTATCTTAATCTATCTTACTGTATAATTCATCTTATTGTATGATCTATTTTACTGCGTGATCTATCGTATCTGTGTTCGTAAAAGACATTTCACGAACATAGATAACATAGATCACTAAACCCGCATGGGTTCTGATAAACCTTCGTATAACCGATTACATTTTTATACGTTTCTATTGATTTTAAATGTTAAAAGTAATTACAGTTATAATTTTGAAAGGAAGATATAACCAGCTCTTATAATTATAAGGTGAATCACACCTTCAAGGTTATGTTAGGTCAGGTCAGGTCAGGCCAGGTTAGGTTAGGTTAGGTTAGGTTAGGTTAGGTCATGAAAGAGGACAAGAGCTTTCTGACGAGGTGCTTAGATGATTACCTCCCGTTGGAGCTGTTGGTCATCTGAGCGAAGCCTTCCACTGGCTTACCGGTCCACCCCTTTAAAAATTATTCTCTTCCAGTTGGTGTACAGTTGAAAACATTAATTCCGAGTTAATAATGATGGGCTGAAAATAGTCTACGGGATTTGCCATCCAGAGTTGAGTGTGTTGTTGGACCGTGTACTCGCCTAATTGTGTTTGGAGGGATTGATTCATAGCTCCTGGCCCCGCCTTTTCGCTGGTCGATACTAGGTCCACTCTCTCCCTGCTCTCTGAGCTTTATCATACCTCTTATTAAAGCTATGCATGGAACCTGCCTCCACTACCTCACTCTCCAGACTATTCCACTTCCTGACAACTCTATGACTGAAGAAATACTTCCTAAAATCCCTGTGACTCATCCAAGTCTTCAACTTCCAATTGTGACCCCTTGTTGCTGTGACCCATCTCTGGAACATCCTGTCTTTGTCCACCTTGTATATTCCTCTCAGTATTTTGTATGTCGTTAGCAGTGTCGTCAGGTTGATTTCCCTTAACCTCTCCTCGTAGGACATACCTCTTAGCTCTGGGACTAGTCTTGTTGCAAACCTTTGCACTTTCTCTAGTTTCTTTACGTGCATGGCTAGGTGTGGGTTCCAAACTGGTGCCGCATACTCCAATATGAGCCTAACGTACACGGTGTACAAGGTCCTGAACGATTCCTTATTAAGATGTCGGAATGCTGTTCTGAGGTTTGCTAGGCGCCCATATGCTGCAGCAGTTATTTGGTTGATGTGCGCTTCAGGAGATGTGCCTGGTGTTATACTCACCCCAAGATCTTTATCCTTGAGTGAGGTTTGTAGTCTCTGGCCCACTAGATTGTACTCCGTATGCGGTCTTCTTTGCCCTTCCCCAATCTTCATGACTTTGCACTTGGTGGGGTTGAACTCCAGGAGCCAATTGCTGGACTAGGTCTGCAGCCTGTCCAGATCCCTTTGTAGTTCTGCCTGGTCTTCGATCGAATGAATTCTTCTCATCAACTTCACGTCATCTGCAAACAGGGACACTTCAGAGTCTATTCCTTCCGTCATGTCGTTCACAAATACCAGAAATAGCACTGGTCCTAGGACTGACCCCTGTGAGACCCCACTGGTCACAGGTACCCACTCTGACACCTCGCCACGTACCATGACTCGCTGCTGTCTTCCTGACAAGCATTCCCTGATCCATTGTAGTGCCTTCCCTGTTATCCCTGCTTGGTCCTCCAGTTTTTGCACTAATCTCTTGTGTGGAACTGTGTCAAACGCCTTCTTGCAGTCCAAGAAAATGCAATCCACCCACCCCTCTCTCTCTTGTCTTACTGCTGTCACCATGTCATAGAACTCCAGTAGATTTGTGACACAGGATAATCTTCTTCATGACTTCGCATACTATACATGTCAGTGACACTGGTCTGTAGTTTAGTGCTTCATGTCTGTCTCCTTTTTTAAAAATTGGGACTACATTTGCTGTCTTCCATGCCTCAGGCAATCTCCCTGTTTCGATAGATGTATTGAATATTGTTGTTAGGAGTACACATAGCGCCTCTGCTCCCTCTCTCAGGATCCATGAAGAGATGTTATCCGGCCCCATTGCCTTTGAGGTATCTAGCTCACTCAGAAGCCTATTCACTTCTTCCTTGGTTGTGTGTACTGTGTCCAGCACTTGGTGGTGTGCCCCACCTCTCCGTCTTTCTGGAGCCCCTTCTGTCTCCTCTGTGAACACTTCTTTGAATCTCTTGTTGAGTTCCTCACATACTTCACGGTCATTTCTTGTTGTCTCTCCTCCTTTCTTCCTTAGCCTGATTACCTGGTCCTTGATTGTTGTTTTCCTCCTGATGTGGCTGTATAACAGCTTCGGGTCAGATTTGGCTTTCGCTGCTATGTCGTTTTCATGTTGTTGTTGGGCCTCCCTTCTTATCTGTACACATTAATTTCTGGCTCTACGACTGCTCTCCTTATTCTCCTGGGTCCTTTGCCTTCTACATTTCTTCCATTCCCTAGCACACTTGGTTTTTTCCTCCTTGCACCTTTGGGTAAACTATAGGCTCATCCTGGCTTTTTCATTATTCCTGTTACCCTTAGGTACAAACCTCTCCTTAACCTTCTTGCACATTGTTGCTACATATTCCATCATCTCATTAACTGGCTTCCCTGAAAGTTCTCTGTCCCACTGAACCCCGTTCAGGAAGTTCCTCATTCCTGTGTAGTCCCCTTTCTTGTAGTTTGGCTTCATTCGCCCTGGCCTTCCTGCTTCCCCCTCCACTTGTAGCTCTACTGTGTATTTGAAGCTTAAAACCACATGATCGCTGGCCCCAAGGGGTCTTTCATATGTGATGTCCTCAATATCTGCGCTACTTAAGTCTTGCTGGTTCATCCTCTCCTCTCTCTCTTGTAGTGTCCCTTACGTGTTGGTACATGAAGTTTTCCAGTACCATCATCTTAGCCCTCCATGTATCCTGGCCCCCATGTGGCTCCAAGTTCTCCGAATCGATTTCCTTGTAGTTAAAGTCACCCATGATCAGAAGCTTTGCCCTGCATGCATGAGCTCTTCTGGCCACTGCAGCCAGTGTGTCAACCATCGCTCTATTGCTCTCATCATACTCTTGCCTTGGTCTCCTGCTGTTCTGTGGTGGGTTATACATCACTGCAATTACCACTTTGGGACCTCCAGAGTGAAGCGTTTCCGCAATGTAATCGCTTGCTTCTCCGCTGTCTCCTTTCTCCAGCTCATCAAAATTCCATCAGTTTTTGATCAGCAGTGCCACTCCTCAACCCTTCCCTGTTCCCTCTGTCTTTCCTCAGAATCTGGTATCCCATTGCAAAGATGGCATCTGTTATCATACCTGTAAGCTTGGTTTCTGTGAGAGCTATGATGTCCGGTGATGCCTCTTTGACTCTTTTGTGCCACTCCTCCCACTTTTTTGTTATTCCATCAGCATTTGTGTACCATACCTTCAGGTATGGTACACAAACGTGAGGGTGGGAGACCTGGTAGTGTACTGTGGGATTCTATAGCTGAGTGTTGGGTAGAAGCTGTGAGTATGGATTGTAGTTTGTGTTGGGATGGTGTGATAGGTTGTAGGGTTCTGAGGAGAGTTCTGTGTGTGCTAGCCTTTGCTGCTCTGTCCTGCTATGATTGACCTCTGCTGGTTCCGTCCTTGTCTCCTTTCCTAGCTCCTTTCGCTTTTTTGTCCTCTCCTTCAGCTGCTGCCATTCTGTTTGTGTTCTGTCACTGTCTAGGAACACCCTCTTGTACTCTTCCGAGTACTTCAACCATGGTTTCTCTTGGAGGATCCTGTTCCGTACTGTTTCTGTCCTGAGAATCAGCTTGATTGGTCGTTTTCTCCCCTTCAAGTACCCCCCTATTCTCTGAAAATTTGCAATCTTGTCCATGTCTTCTTCACCTATTTCCGTGATGATGTTCTCAATCTCCTTTCTTTCTTCCTGCCGTCTTTCAGTGTGTGTCCTTTCCTCTCTCTCCTGAAGCCCATGGATAAACACTGATTTTGCCCTTTCCTCCTCGTATTGCCTCTCTCTGTGACTGTGTGTGTGTGTGTGTGTGTGGAAGGTAGAAAGACTGGGGGACTTGTTTGTTTTTCATCACAGTCACTCATACTTTGGGAAAAAGAATACAAGGGGAAAAGAAGTTATTATTTGAGTTTTGAGTGTACTCACCAGGTCGTGCTTGCCTGTGTGTAGCCCCTGGTAGCCAAGTGTAGCCCCTGGTGGCCCCGTGAAGCCCCAGGTAGCTCCATGAAGCCCCTTGTACCTCCGTGAAGCCACTGGTAGCCCTGTGAAGCCCCTTGTATCTCCATGAAGCCTCTGTGTAGCCCGGTAGCCCCGTGAAGCCATTGGTAGCTCCGTGAAACCCCTTGTAGCTCCATGAAGCCACTGGTAGCCCCGTGAAGCCCCTGGTAGCCCAGTGAAGCCCCTGGCAACTCTGTGACGCCCCTGGTAGCTCCGTGAAGCCCCTGGTAGCTCCGAGAAGCCCTTGCTTCTCGTGTAGTCTGCTGGTCCTGGATGACACTGGTAGACATCTCCTATTGGCTCTTCCACGTTTGTTTTTCTCTACCCTTTCTGTTTTTCCTGCTGTTATCCGCCCCAGTCTCTGTCCATCCATCCTCTGGTATAACGCACGATACCTCAAATTATTATCGTGTGACATGTGCGATAATTTCGAGTTTCAGGCTCTGGAAGATTCATTTTATATTTTAAAACACAATTTCTGGCATGATAGGTCAGATACAAGTGTATGAAAGTGTGTGAAAACAGAATCTACTTAGGGTAGATACTGATGTAAATGTTTCAAGTTGGAGCGAAACGTCGTGAATTTCATTCTCCTACATCAGGGTTATATGTGTGAGATTTCACAGTTGTGTGAAGTACAAGTGTTTATCTGTCAGCGTCTGTCAGCCTGCTTGCTGGCGTGTCAGCCTGCTTGCTGACGTGTCAGCCTGCTTGCTGACGTGTCAGCATTTTCATGCTTTTGTGATTCATTCCTTAACATGTGATGTTTATTTAGAAAAAATATTGAGTTCAGTTAAAATAGAATGTTTACCTGTGTACAAGGTGGTCACCTGTGTTGTGATGTACAAGGTGGTCACCTGTGTTGTGATGTACAAGGTGGTCACCTGTGTTGTGATGTACAAGGTGGTCACCTGTGTTGTGATGTACAAGGTGGTCACCTGTGTGGTGATGTACAAGGTGGTCACCTGTGTTGTGATGTACAAGGTGGTCACCTGTGTTGTGATGTACAAGGTGGTCACCTGTGTTGTGATGTACAAGGTGGTCACCTGTGTTGTGATGTACAAGGTGGTCACCTGTGTTGTGATGTACAAGGTGGTCACCTGTGTTGTGATGTACAAGGTGGTCACCTGTGTGGTGATGTACAAGGTGGTCACCTGTCTTGTGATGTACAAGGTGGTCACCTGTGTTGTGATGTACAAGGTGGTCACCTGTGTTGTGATGTACAAGGTGGTCACCTGTGTTGTGATGTACAAGGTGGTCACCTGTGTTGTGATGTACAAGTGGTCACCTGTGTTGTGATGTACAAGGTGGTCACCTGTGTTGTGATGTACAAGGTGGTCACCTGTGTTGTGATGTACAAGGTGGTCACCTGTGTTGTGATGTACAAGGTGGTCACCTGTGTTGTGATGTACAAGGTGGTCACCTGTGTTGTGATGTACAAGGTGGTCACCTGTGTTGTGATGTACAAGGTGGTCACCTGTGTTGTGATGTACAAGGTGGTCACCTGTGTTGTGATGTACAAGGTGGTCACCTGTGTTGTGATGTACAAGGTGGTCATTTGTGTTGTGATGTACAAGGTGGTCACCTGTCTTGTGATGTACAAGGTGGTCACCTGTGTTGTGATGTACCAGGTGGTCACCTGTGTTGTTATGTACAAGGTGGTCACCTGTGTTGTGATGTACAAGGTGGTCACCTGTGTTGTGATGTACAAGGTGGTCACCTGTCTTGTGATGTACAAGGTGGTCACCTGTCTTGTGATGTACAAGGTGGTCACCTGTGTTGTGATGTACAAGTGTCTTGCTAACAGTGTTACTTGGTGACTTACTAACAGTATTACTTGGTGACTTACTAACAGTGTTACTTGGTAACTTACTAACAGTGTTACTTGGTGACTTACTAACAGTGTTACTTGGTGACTTACTAACAGTGTTACTTGGTGACTTACTAACATTGTTACTTGGTGACTTATTAACAGTGTTACTTCGTGACTTACTAAGTGTTACTTGGTGACTTACTAACAGTGTTCCTTCGTGACTTATTAACAGTGTTACTTGGTGACTTACTAAGTGTTACTTGGTGACTTACTAACATTGTTACTTGGTGACTTATTAACAGTGTTACTTGGCAACTTACTAACATTGTTACTTGGTGACTTATTAACAGTGTTACTTGGTGACTTACTAAGTGTTACTTGGTGAGTCACTAACAGTGTTACTTGGTGACTTACTAACAGTGTTACTTGGTGACTTACTAACAGTGTTACTTGGTAACTTACTAACAGTGTTACTTGGTGACTTACTAACAGTGTTACTTGGTGACTTACTAACAGTGTTACTTGGTGACTTACTAACAGTGTTACTTGGTGACTTACTAACAATGTTACTTGGTGACTTACTAACAGTGTTACTTGGTGACTTACTAACAGTGTTACTTGGTGACTTACTAACAGTGTTACTTGGTGACTTACTAACAGTGTTACTTGGTGACTTACTAACAGTGTTACTTGGTAACTTACTAACAGTGTTACTTGGTGACTTACTAACAGTGTTACTTGGTGACTTACTAACAGTGTTACTTGGTGACTTACTAACAGTGTTACTTGGTGACTTACTAACAGTGTTACTTGGTGACTTACTAACAGTGTTACTTGGTGACTTACTAACAGTGTTACTTGGTGACTTACTAACAGTGTTACTTGGTGACTTACTAACAGTGTTACTTGTTGACTTACTAACAGTGTTACTTGGTGACTTACTAACAGTGTTACTTGGTAACTTACTAACAGTGTTACTTGGTGACTTACTAACAGTGTTACTTGGTGACTTACTAACAGTGTTACTTGGTGACTTACTAACAGTGTTACTTGGTGACTTACTAACAGTGTTACTTGGTAACTTACTAATAGTGTTACTTGGTGACTTACTAACAGTGTTACTTGGTGACTTACTAACAGTGTTACATAATAACTTGCTAATATCCTGTATAAGACTGAACTCCTCAGTGATGGTCGCTGCTCTGAGGAATAACGAGTCACTGTATTTTATGTAAATGATGACGCTAATCATTACCTGAGGTCGTTTCTGTAGGTCACCGCCCCCGCGGCCCGGTTCCAGACCAGGCCTCCTAGTTGTTGGCCTGATCGATTAGGCTGTTGGTGCCCCCCGCCCCGCAGGCCAGTGTCCGCACCACTAACCGGCTGATTAGGAACTGTTTTGAGGAAGCTGTCGAGTGTCCTCTTGAAGGCAACTAGGGGGTTGTTGGTATTCCCTTGTATGTAAGAAGGGAGGATGTTGAAGAGTCGTGGTCCCTTAACACTTATTGAGTTCTCTCCCAGTGTATTCAACGCTCTCCTGCTTTTCATTGGTGGTAATGTCCTCCGTCTGCCAAACCTCTCGTGTTCATGAACAGCAACTCTGGCTGCAGGTTTGCAACAAATCTCTCCAATACCTTTCAGGTGTAGATTGTGATGTATCTGTCTCACTTAAGTGCTAAGTTGTATAGTTCTAGGGACTTGAAGTGCTCCCCGTAATTTAGGTGCCGGACTGAGTGTATACAAGTTGTGAAGGTTCTCTCAATATTCTCCAGCTCAGTTTCACCTGTTAGTTATACGTTAAACCAGAATATTTGTGTGTTTTTCTTCCTTAATTTGATCTTTCATATTTATTCATATAAACAGTCCTAAAGTTATTATTATAACTTCAAGTTGATCTGGTGTACGACAATCCTCAACTCAATTTTTTCCAGCAAATTTTGGGTTGATGTGTCTATCAAATTGATAGACGTCACAGTTTGAACTCGTTGCATGCAATTGATCTTTTTCTTTTAATTATTTAAAAACATCTCTATTGCAGATGTTTCTTGAATATGGTAATTCAGAACAGTTTAATTATCAGCTTAATATATGATATAATTTTGTGAACATTGTACAATAATTCTGGCAAAAAAATCTGGTAACTCTCTCATGGAGTAACTCTGTGTTCTGCTGTGTCTGATTATTTCATCTTCCAGACAGTTAAAAATAATTACATCTCCCTGAGTGTCAGCAGATCTCAGTCTCCAAGAAGTCTTGCTGACACTCAGTAATTATGATGACTCGTCTCTTACCGTTAATGGACTGAACTGTCCGTTATCCTGGCCAGTTATTAGTAGTAACTTCAGCACTTCACTCTTCAGCTGACACATTTCATCGGCAAACTGTGAAAACTGAAAACCGTGATAACAGAAGACTTTGAAAACTGAAAGCTGTGAAAAAAATAAGAGGAAGTTAGAGCAAGTTGGGCTACATTTTATACCTATTAGTCTGTATGATTGGGAAAGACTAATTTGCTTGTTCTAATTAGGGAAGGTTAATTAACTTTAGAGAGGTGTAGCAAGTTCTTCAGAACATTAAGAATACTCACACTTAAGGTGTCTCCTTAAGGCTTTGTTTCATTAGTTCCTTTAAGGTCATGTGGTTGTTCATAATTTATCTAAGGTCACATAGTTGTTCTTAATAGTTCATCTAAGGTCATATTCATCTAGTTTATCTAAGGTATAAGAGAAAATTTTAGAAAGGGATTAATTTTAAATGAGTTCTTGCTAATTGACCAATTTTACCTATTCGACGATATAATATATATATATATATATATATATATATATATATATATATATATATATATATATATATATATATATATATATATATATATATATATATATATATAAAGGGTTTGTTGGGTGTTAAGTTCGGTGTTGAAGGTTTTTCAAGACTGCGACTCACTCGTCAGATCATAATCAAGAATAATGTTCCTGGCCGCCAGCGATAATGGCGTTTCCCTTAATGCTCTAATGAGGGTCTGGGACCACTAGTGGTTTCAGACCACAGTCCCAGGCTACTAATGATGCTGGGGACCACTAGTGGTTCCACTGTAGTTGTATACAGACAAGTAAACTCCAGAGGGGTTTACTTGTCTGTACACTACTACTACTACTGCCACTTTTGATAATAATAATAATCACTTTAGGTGGAAATAAAAAAAATTATGTAAATTATGCGTCTATTACTATATAATCTGAACTTAAATCAAGTGTTCTACTTGGAAGGTTCAGAGGTTCATTGTTTTAATGATTAATATTCTTCTTGCATTAAATTCTACCATTAATTTCTTTCTTTATTTCCTTCATTTATGTCATTGTTATCGCAGGATTTTGCCAACAATTTATTATCCTCTTCATAATATATTTTCAATGCGTCGGTTGTTATTACTGTCAATTAAGTTAATGAGGGTAATTAGGCAGCCCTGAAGAAGGGCCTTTAATAAGGTGGCTGAATTTATTTTTTTCCTTTTCTTCTTCCTCCGACTTTGTGATTTTTATTTCGCTCACAACTCGGGAATGCCTCATCCAATCGGCTTCAGATTTTTTCAACACTTGTGTACGGTAACGAGGACCAAATTCTTGGACCAACTGGCATGTTCCACCTGCGCTGTGACCAGAGTTGTTGAAGACATTGCCAGCGTCTTGGAATGACTGGAATAACTTGCAAAATCCTCAGTGGTGGAGCTTCTAACTTAGACAAAAGCTGCTTAAAATTTAGACGAGGTTGGAGAGTAAAACTGAGGAGTGTAGCAGCAGCAACTCTGACTATTGTGTCTGGCAAAATTATGGGATGTTTTTATTCATGTTAAATAAATTTTAGTTGACCTGGTCTGAACACCTTCAGTATTTACTGACTGCTGCTGCAGCTGAGGTTCACGATATTACCTCTTAAGTCTCCTTCGTGTCTTGCAAAATTTGTTGATGTACTAAAAGAGAAAAAAATGGTTTGAAATCATTGGTATTCTTGTCGTAACTAGAGAATGACTCGTCTGATCGACTTCAAATTTTCACCACTGTTGTGTTGTCTTGAACATAAGGTTCACGCTGCTAGTTAATGCTGCTTCTGACTGGCTTCAAACTATTATTGACGATGTATTCTGTAATAAGAATTATAACCCATAAGTTCAGACCTAGCTGGTGCAAATTCGAAATTTTGCTGTACAGTATATTTGAAAAAAACTTGGAGAATCAGATTAATTATTGGAGAATAGCTTGTCCGATCGACTTCAAACTTTTACCACTGATGTGCTTTTTTATAACAACTTGTCGCTTACTTTGACCTCTGTGCACTTTGTCAGTTTTGTTAAGCAAATTGTTTCCCTTTGTAATAACGAGACTATACACTGTTTCGCTACATTTTCGTTTATTACTCGAGAATACAATACTCGATAGGCTTCAAATTTTCAGTATTTGTGTAATGTATCTTGAAGATTAATGGCGCTACTGTCACTGGTGGATGATCTCTGATGGCGCTACTGTCACTGGTGGATGATCTCTGATGGCGCTACTGTCACTGGTGGATGATCTCTGATGGCGCTACTGTCACTGGTGGATGATCTCTGATGGCGCTACTGTCACTGGTGGATGATCTCTATAAAACGTTACGAAGGTCATTACCAGATCTTGCTTCCCTCTGATAGTTGGAGACTCTCCTGTGATAGTTGGAGACTCTCCTGTGATAGTTGGAGACTCTCCTGTGATAATTGGAGACTCCTGTGATAGTTGGAGACTCTCCTGTGATAGTTGGAGACACTCCTGTGATAATTGGAGACTCCCCTGTGATAGTTGGAGACACTCCTGTGATAGTTGGAGACTCTGCTGTGATAGTTGGAGACTCCTGTGATAGTTGGAGACTACTGTGATTGCTGGAGACTACTGTGATAGTTGGAGGCTCCTGTGATAGTTGGAGACTCTCTGTGATAGTTGGAGACTCCTGTGATAGTTGGAGACTCTCCTGTGATAGTTGGAGACTCCCCTGTAATAGTTGGAGACTCTCCTGTGATAGTTGGAGACTCCCCTGTGATAGTTGGAGACTCCCCTGTGATAGTTGGAGACTCTGCTGTGATAGTTGGAGACTCCTGTGATAGTTGGAGACTCCTGTGATAGTTGGAGACTCTCCTGTGATAGTTGGAGACTCTCCTGTGATAGTTGGAGACTCCTGTGATAGTTGGAGACTCTCCTGTGATAGTTGGAGACTCTCCTGTGATAGTTGGAGACTACTGTGATAGTTGGAGACTACTGTGATAGTTGGAGACTCCTGTGATAGTTGGAGACTACTGTGATAGTTGGAGACTACTGTGATAGTTGGAGACTACTGTGATAGTTGGAGACTCCTGTGATAGTTGGAGACTCCTGTGATAGTTGGAGACTACTGTGATAGTTGGAGACTCCTGTGATAGTTGGAGACTCCTGTGATGGAGACTCCTGTGATAGTTGGAGACTACTGTGATAGTTGGAGACTCCTGTGATAGTTGGAGACTCCTGTGATAGTTGGAGACTCCTGTGATAGTTGGAGACTCCTGTGATAGTTGGAGACTCTCCTGTGATAGTTGGAGACTCTCCTGTGGTAGTTGGAGACTCCTGTGATAGTTGGAGACTCTCCTGGGATAGTTGGAGACTCCTCTGTGATAGTTGGAGACTCTCCTGTGATAGTTGGAGACTCCTGTGATAGTTGGAGACTACTGTGATAGTTGGAGACTACTGTGATAGTTGGAGACTCCTGTGATAGTTGGAGACTCCTGTGATAGTTGGAGACTCCTGTGATAGTTGGAGACTCTCCTGTGATATTTGGAGACTCCTGTGATAGTTGGAGACTATTGTGATAGTTGGAGACTACTGTGATAGTTGGAGACTCCTGTGATAGTTGGAGACTGGAGACTCCTGTGATAGTTGGAGACTGGAGACTCCTGTGATGGAGACTCCTGTGATACTTGGAGACTACTGTGATAGTTGGAGACTCTCCTGTGATAGTTGGAGACTACTGTGATAGTTGGAGACTCCTGTGATAGTTGGAGACTCCTGTGATAGTTGGAGACTACTGTGATAGTTGGAGACTCCTGTGATAGTTGGAGACTCTCCTGTGATAGTTGGAGACTACTGTGATAGTTGGAGACTCCTGTGATAGTTGGAGAGTCCTGTGATAGTTGGAGACTCTCCTGTGATAGTTGGAGACTTCTGTAATAGTTGGAGACTACTGTGATAGTTGAAGACTCTCCTGTGATAGTTGGAGACTCTCCTGTGGTAGTTGGAGACTACTGTGATAGTTGGAGACTCCTGTGATAGTTGGAGACTCCTGTGATAGTTGGAGACTCCTGTGATAGTTGGAGACTCCTGTGATAGTTGGAGACTCCTGTGATAGTTGGAGACTACTGTGATAGTTGGAGACTACTGTGATAGTTGGAGACTCTCCTGTGATAGTTGGAGACTCTCCTGTGATAGTTGGAGACTCTCCTGTGGTAGTTGGAGACTCCTGTGATAGTTGGAGACTCCTGTGATAGTTGGAGACTCCTGTGATAGTTGGAGACTACTGTGATAGTTGGAGACTCCTGTGATAGTTGGAGACTCCTGTGATAGTTGGAGACTCCTGTGATAGTTGGAGACTACTGTGATAGTTGGAGACTACTGTATAACCCACCCAGAATGATGTTGGTGTATTTAATACAGTGTGTTGGTGACATTGCTGTATTATTTCGTCTTGCTGCTGCTGAGGGGATCTTGATCCAAGGAACCGGACTTATCTTCTACCCTTGCTTCGGTCGAATTTGAATGACTAATTCCAGAGAAGCTACATGACCCCTACGGGTTTACCGCTTTCCTTTGATTTAAAAGATGACAGTTGTGAAGGTCATCGGTCATCAGTCGTCAATGGTTGATGCATCAACAGTTGTGAAGGTCATCAGTCTTCAATGGTTGATGTATCAACAGTTGTGAAGGTCATTAGTCTTCAATGGTTGATGTATCAACAGTTGTGAAGGTCATCAGTCGTCAATGGTTGATGTATCAACAGTTAGGAAGGTCATCAGTCGTCAATGGTTGATGTATCAACAGTTGTGAAGGTCATCAGTCGTCAATGGTTGATGTATCAACAGTTGTGAAGGTCGTCAGTCGTCAATGGTTGATGTATCAACAGTTGTGAAGGTCGTCAGTCGTCAATGGTTGATGTATCAACAGTTGTGAAGGTCATCAGTCGTCAATGGTTGATGTATCAACAGTTGTGAAGGTCATCAGTCGTCAATGGTTGATGTATCAACAGTTGTGAAGGTCATCAGTCGTCAATGGTTGATGTATCAACAGTTGTGAAGGTCGTCAGTCGTCAATGGTTGATGTATCAACAGTTGTGAAGGTCATCAGCCGTCAATGGTTGATGTATCAACAGTTGTGAAGGTCATCAGTCGTCAATGGTTGATGTATCAACAGTTGTGAAGGTCGTCAGTCGTCAATGGTTGATGTATCAACAGTTGTGAAGGTCATCAGTCGTCAATGGTTGATGTATCAACAGTTGTGAAGGTCGTCAGTCGTCAATGGTTGATGTATCAACAGTTGTGAAGGTCATCAGCCGTCAATGGTTGATGTATCAACAGTTGTGAAGGTCATCAGTCGTCAATGGTTGATGTATCAACAGTTGTGAAGGTCGTCAGTCGTCAATGGTTGATGTATCAACAGTTGTGAAGGTCGTCAGTCGTCAATGGTTGATGTATCAACAGTTGTGAAGGTCATCAGTCGTCAATGGTTGATGTATCAACAGTTGTGAAGGTCGTCAGTCGTCAATGGTTGATGTATCAACAGTTGTGAAGGTCGTCAGTCGTCAATGGTTGATGTATCAACAGTTGTGAAGGTCATCAGTCGTCAATGGTTGATGTATCAACAGTTGTGAAGGTCATCAGTCGTCAATGGTTGATGTATCAACAGTTGTGAAGGTCATCAGTCGTCAATGGTTGATGTATCGTGTAAGATGGATGGAAAGTTCCGTGGGGTCAAGGCTGTGTAGGCACAAATTTTGGGGAGGATTCTGTGCAGTAACTGGAAAATGCATCATCTGGTAGGTTTTAAACTTTCACTGTTGACGTGTTTTCCTCGAGGTAAACAATGTTAGGTTGTGTAAGTTATCCTGTAACAATTTTATTAATAAAATTGTTTAGTGTGAAGCAATAAGAG
Organism: Cherax quadricarinatus; assembly: GCF_038502225.1. Taxonomy (NCBI): domain Eukaryota; kingdom Metazoa; phylum Arthropoda; class Malacostraca; order Decapoda; family Parastacidae; genus Cherax; species Cherax quadricarinatus. The sequence continues at coordinate 4,219,136 of NC_091339.1, forward strand.
AAAGTTTCTCGTGGTCAGAAATAAGTCACAGTGTTTGACTTTATTTGGTTATAACTTTAATAAACTTTACATGTATGTGTGGTTAACATGTGTGTGTTATTAACACTCATGTTAATAACTTTTATGATATACATACATACGACTTTCTCACTTCCTTGACTGGATTGATATTGACCTGTGTAACTCCCTCTTGGCTTGATTTTACAAGAGATTTGAAAAAAAAAAATTCTTTTCGATAATTTCTGAGTGTGGCACCTGATCAGCTTCAACACTTCCCTGCTGATTACTTCACACTGCAACCTTCTGAGCGACTTCAAGTTTAGTGTGCTTGTGTGTTTTACAGTATTTGTCTCGTTGAAAAGTTCGAAGTAAATTTACACCGTCTGTGTCTTAATTTATATTTTCTGTGTCTCTTCCCATTATCTTGAAAGCTTTAAAACTAACATCTAACTGTATTGTCAACTACTGCCTCATTCTGTACTGTTCCAGCCGCCTGTATTGAGGTACATGGGGCTAGGGTTATGCAATACTGGGATACCTTCCTGGATCATTGAGATACAAGGGGCTGGGGTTATGCAATACTAGGATACATTCCTGGATCATTCACGTACATAGGGCTGGGGTTATGCAATACTGGGATACCTTTCTTGAAAGTACGGTAATGGCAGTACAGACAGTGATGCCTGTAGCCTGGGAGTGAGATGTGTAGTTGTGATGAGTAAGCTTGAGGAGGTAAAGACAATGTTGGAGAGATAAGGTAATCAGGAGAGATATCGAGAGCAGATAACCTTAAGTCTTAAGAGATATGGTCAGTGTGTGTGTTGAGGTGTCGCCAGTCACTGCTAGTGGTCACATGGCTGCTGTGACCGAACAACCAGGTCTGTCCTGTTGTGCTCTGTTGCTGTCTTGACATAAACCTTACTGAGTACTTGTTATCTGCTGTATTGTACTGCATCTTACTGAGTACTTGTTACCTGCTGTTTTGTACTGTATCTTACTGAGTACTTGTTATCTGCTGTATTGTACTGTATCTTACTGAGTACTTGTTACCTGCTGTTTTGTACTGTATCTTACTGAGTACTTGTTATCTGCTGTATTGTACTGTATCTTACTGAGTACTTGTTACCTGCTGTTTTGTACTGTATCTTACTGAGTACTTGTTACCTGCTGTATTGTACTGCATCTTACTGAGTACTTGTTATCTGCTGTATTGTACTGTATCTTACTGAGTACTTGTTACCTGCTGTTTTGTACTGTATCTTACTGAGTACTTGTTATCTGCTGTATTGTACTGTATCTTACTGAGTACTTGTTATCTGCTGTATTGTACTGTATCTTACTGAGTACTTGTTACCTGCTGTTTTGTACTGTATCTTACTGAGTACTTGTTGCTTACTGTATTGTACTGCATCTTACTGAGTACTTGTTACCTGCTGTATTGTACTGCATCTTACTGAGTACTTGTTATCTGCTGTATTGTACTGTATCTTACTGAGTACTTGTTACCTGCTGTTTTGTACTGTATCTTACTGAGTACTTGTTACCTGCTGTATTGTACTGTATCTTACTGAGTACTTGTTACCTGCTGTTTTGTACTGTATCTTACTGAGTACTTGTTACCTGCTGTTTTGTACTGTATCTTACTGAGTACTTGTTACCTGCTGTATTGTACTGTATCTTACTGAGTACTTGTTGCTTACTGTATTGTACTGCATCTTACTGAGTACTTGTTACCTGCTGTATTGTACTGTATCTTACTGAGTACTTGTTACCTGCTGTTTTGTACTGTATCTTACTGAGTACTTGTTACCTGCTGTTTTGTACTGTATCTTACTGAGTACTTGTTACCTGCTGTATTGTACTGTATCTTACTGAGTACTTGTTACCTGCTGTATTGTACTGTATCTTACTGAGTACTTGTTACCTGCTGTATTGTACTGTATCTTACTGAGTACTTGTTACCTGCTGTATTGTACTGTATCTTACTGAGTACTTGTTACCTGCTGTATTGTATTACATCTTACTGAGTACTTGTTACCTGCTGTATTGTACTGTATCTTACTGAGTACTTGTTACCTGCTGTATTGTACTGTATCTTACTGAGTACTTGTTACCTGCTGTATTGTACTGTATCTTACTGAGTACTTGTTACCTGCTGTATTGTACTCTCAAGATTTTTGTTCTGAGGGTTGAGCTTGGTTCTGGCTAGCGTCGTCTCAGCTCTGTATAAATATCCAAAACACTTTTTGTTCTGATGGATGCTTGAAGGTGTTTGTTATTGTTTGTTGCTCTGAGGTGTTTGTTCTTGTTTGTTGCTCTGAGGTGTTTGTTCTTGTTTGTTGCTCTGAGGTGTTTGTTGTTGTTTCTTGCTCTGAGATGTTTGTTCTTGTTTGTTGCTCTGAGGTGTTTGTTGTTTGTTGCTCTGAGGTGTTTGTTATTATTAGTCACTCTGAGGTGTTTGTTATTGTTAGTCACTCTGAGGTGTTTGTTATTGTCAGTCACTCTGAGGTGTTTGTTATTGTCAGTCACTCTGAGGTGTTTGTTATTGTTAGTCACTCAGGTGTTTGTTATTGTTAGTCACTCTGAGGTGTTTGTTATTGTCAGTCACTCTGAGGTGTTTGTTATTGTCAGTCACTCTGAGGTGTTTGTTATTATTAGTCACTCTGAGGTGTTTGTTATTGTTAGTTACTCTGAGGTGTTTGTTATTGTCAGTCACTCTGAGGTGTTTGTTATTGTTAGTCACTCTGAGGTGTTTGTTATTGTTAGTCACTCTGAGGTGTTTGTTATTGTTAGTCACTCTGAGGTGTTTGTTATTGTTAGTCACTCTGAGGTGTTTGTTATTGTTAGTCACTCTGAGGTGTTTGTTATTGTTAGTCACTCTGAGGTGTTTGTTATTGTTAGTCACTCTGAGGTGTTTGTTATTGTTAGTCACTCAGGTGTTTGTTATTGTTAGTCACTCTGAGGTGTTTGTTATTGTTAGTCACTCTGAGGTGTTTGTTATTGTTAGTCACTCTGAGGTGTTTGTTATTGTTAGTCACTCAGGTGTTTGTTATTGTTAGTCACTCTGAGGTGTTTGTTATTGTAGTCACTCTGAGTGTTTGTTTCAGGTGTTTGTTATTGTTAGTCACTCTGATTGTCACTCAGGTGTTTGTTATTGTTAGTCACTCTGAGGTGTTTGTTATTGTTAGTCACTCTGAGGTGTTTGTTATTGTTAGTCACTCTGAGGTGTTTGTTATTGTTAGTCACTCAGGTGTTTGTTATTGTTAGTCACTCTGAGGTGTTTGTTATTGTTAGTCACTCTGAGGTGTTTGTTATTGTTAGTCACTCTGAGGTGTTTGTTATTGTTAGTCACTCTGAGGTGTTTGTTATTGTTAGTCACTCTGAGGTGTTTGTTATTGTTAGTCACTCTGAGGTGTTTGTTATTGTTAGTCACTCTGAGGTGTTTGTTATTGTCAGTCACTCTGAGGTGTTTGTTATTGTTAGTCACTCTGAGGTGTTTGTTATTGTTAGTCACTCTGAGGTGTTTGTTATTGTTAGTCACTCTGAGGTGTTTGTTATTGTTAGTCACTCTGAGGTGTTTGTTATTGTTAGTCACTCTGAGGTGTTTGTTATTGTTAGTCACTCTGAGGTGTTTGTTATTGTTAGTCACTCTGAGGTGTTTGTTATTGTTAGTCACTCTGAGGTGTTTGTTATTGTTAGTCACTCTGAGGTGTTTGTTATTGTTAGTCACTCTGAGGTGTTTGTTATTGTTAGTCACTCAGGTGTTTGTTATTGTTAGTCACTCTGAGGTGTTTGTTATTGTCAGTCACTCTGAGGTGTTTGTTATTGTTAGTCACTCAGGTGTTTGTTATTGTTAGTCACTCTGAGGTGTTTGTTATTGTTAGTCACTCTGAGGTGTTTGTTATTGTTAGTCACTCAGGTGTTTGTTATTGTTAGTCACTCTGAGGTGTTTGTTATTGTTAGTCACTCTGAGGTGTTTGTTATTGTTAGTCACTCTGAGGTGTTTGTTATTGTCAGTCACTCTGAGGTGTTTGTTATTGTTAGTCACTCTGAGGTGTTTGTTATTGTTAGTCACTCTGAGGTGTTTGTTATTGTCAGTCACTCTGAGGTGTTTGTTATTGTTAGTCACTCTGAGGTGTTTGTTATTGTTAGTCACTCTGAGGTGTTTGTTATTGTCAGTCACTCTCAGGTGTTTGTTGTTGTCAGTCACTCAGGTGTTTCTTATTGTTAGTCACTCAGGTGTTAGTTTTGTCAGTTACTCTGAGGTGTTTGTTATTGTTAGTCACTCTGAGGTGTTTGTTATTGTCAGCCACTCTGAGGTGTTTGTTATTGTCAGTCACTCTGAGGTGTTTGTTATTGTTAGTCACTCTGAGGTGTTTGTTATTGTCAGTCACTCTGAGGTGTTTGTTATTGTCAGTCACTCTGAGGTGTTTGTTATTGTCAGTCACTCTGAGGTGTTATTGTTTGTTTCTCTGAGGTGTTTGTTTTTGTTAGTTACTCTGAGGTGTTTGTTATTGTCAGTCACTCTGAGGTGTTTGTTATTGTTAGTCACTCTGAGGTGTTTGTTATTGTCAGCCACTCTGAGGTGTTTGTTTTTGTTAGTTACTCTGAGGTGTTTGTTATTGTCAGTCACTCTGAGGTGTTTGTTATTGTTAGTCACTCAGGTGTTTGTTATTGTTAGTCACTCTGAGGTGTTTGTTATTGTTAGTCACTCTGAGGTGTTTGTTATTGTCAGCCACTCTGAGGTGTTTGTTTTTGTTAGTTACTCTGAGGTGTTTGTTATTGTCAGTCACTCTGAGGTGTTTGTTATTGTTAGTCACTCAGGTGTTTGTTATTGTTAGTCACTCTGAGGTGTTTGTTATTGTCAGTCACTCTGAGGTGTTTGTTATTGTTAGTCACTCAGGTGTTTGTTATTGTCAGTCACTCTGAGGTGTTTGTTATTGTTAGTCACTCTGAGGTGTTTGTTATTGTTAGTTACTCTGAGGTGTTTGTTATTGTTAGTCACTCTGAGGTGTTTGTTATTGTCAGCCACTCTGAGGTGTTTGTTTTTGTTAGTCACTCTGAGGTGTTTGTTATTGTTAGTTACTCTGAGGTGTTTGTTATTGTTAGTCACTCTGAGGTGTTTGTTATTGTTAGTCACTCTGAGGTGTTTGTTATTGTTAGTCACTCTGAGGTGTTTGTTATTGTCAGTCACTCTGAGGTGTTTGTTATTGTCAGTCACTCTGAGGTGTTTGTTATTGTTAGTCACTCTGAGGTGTTTGTTATTGTTAGTCACTCTGAGGTGTTTGTTATTGTTAGTCTGAGGTGTTTGTTATTGTTAGTCACTCTGAGGTGTTTGTTATTGTCAGTCACTCTGAGGTGTTTGTTATTGTTAGTCTGAGGTGTTTGTTATTGTTAGTCACTCTGAGGTGTTTGTTATTGTTAGTCACTCTGAGGTGTTTGTTATTGTTAGTCACTCTGAGGTGTTTGTTATTGTTAGTCACTCTGAGGTGTTTGTTATTGTCAGTCACTCTGAGGTGTTTGTTATTGTCAGTCACTCTGAGGTGTTTGTTATTGTTAGTCACTCTGAGGTGTTTGTTATTGTTAGTCACTCTGAGGTGTTTGTTATTGTTAGTCTGAGGTGTTTGTTATTGTCAGTCACTCTGAGGTGTTTGTTATTGTCAGTCACTCTGAGGTGTTTGTTATTGTTAGTCACTCTGAGGTGTTTGTTATTGTCAGTCACTCAGGTGTTTGTTATTGTTAGTCACTCTGAGGTGTTTGTTATTGTTAGTCACTCTGAGGTGTTTGTTATTGTTAGTCACTCTGAGGTGTTTGTTATTGTTAGTCACTCTGAGGTGTTTGTTATTGTTAGTCACTCTGAGGTGTTTGTTATTGTCAGTCACTCTGAGGTGTTTGTTATTGTTAGTCACTCAGGTGTTTGTTATTGTTAGTCACTCTGAGGTGTTTGTTATTGTTAGTCACTCTGAGGTGTTTGTTATTGTCAGTCACTCTGAGGTGTTTGTTATTGTTAGTCACTCTGAGGTGTTTGTTATTGTTAGTCACTCAGGTGTTTGTTATTGTTTGTTTCTCTGAGGTGTTTGTTTTTGTTAGTTACTCTGAGGTGTTTGTTATTGTCAGTCACTCTCAGGTGTTTGTTATTGTCAGTCACTCTCAGGTGTTTGTTATTGTCAGTCACTCTCAGGTGTTTGTTATTGTCAGTCACTCAGGTGTTTGTTATTGTCAGTCACTCTCAGGTGTTTGTTATTGTCAGTCACTCTCAGGTGTTTGTTATTGTCAGTCACTCAGGTGTTTGTTATTGTTAGTCACTCTCAGGTGTTTGTTATTGTTAGTCACTCTCAGGTGTTTGTTATTGTCAGTCACTCTCAGGTGTTTGTTGTTGTCAGTCACTCAGGTGTTTGTTATTGTCAGTCACTCAGGTGTTTGTTATTGTCAGTCACTCAGGTGTTTGTTATTGTCAGTCACTCAGGTGTTTGTTATTGTCACTCAGGTGTTTGTTTACCGTACGCTACATGTTACTCACTGCTAAGTCTATCATATCAGGGGCAATTTACCTTGGTTGTGTGGTTTGAAGCCTATCTGCCGTACTTCGGTCAGTAACGATGCATCTCACCCTTACGCACTACAATAAGGACTAAACTCTCAATGTATGTCAGGTTAGAGATAGACCTCACTGAATATATATATATATTATATATATATATATATATATATATATATATATATATATATATATATATATATATGTGTGTGTGTATAATAAGGTTAGGTAAGTTTTCTAAGATTCTTTTGGTGCAAAATTAAAATTTTTTACATTAACATTTATGAAAAAATATATCTTTAAACGTATAAGAGAAAATTTCAGAAAGGACTTAATTTTAAATGAGTTCTTGCTAATTGACCAGTTTTACATATTCGGCACGACATATATATATCAAAGTTCCTTTGTGCTTCATGCGATTGTATCTGCTGAGACCTCCTCCTCTTTCTTGCAAGCTCCTGATGATGTGTTGATTGCGACACGAAAGGCCTAGAGCTATCATTCAACTCCCCCTGTGGTTGTTTTGCATCTTGGAACTGTATCCGCTGATACAGAGGCATTTCCTTTTTTTTATTTCATTTTTTAAATTATAATGATGTCCATCACATTAAGGAATGTTTACTACACACTGGATATTAGGGAATGTTTACTACACACTGGATATTAGGGAATGTTTACTACACACTGGATATTAGGGAATGTTTACTACACACTGGATATTAGGAAATGTTTACTACACACTGGATATTAGGGAATGTTTACTACACACTGGATATTAGGGAATGTTTACTACACACTGGATATTAGGAAATGTTTACTGCACACTGGATATTAGGGAATGTTTACTGCACACTGGATATTAGGAAATGTTTACTGCACACTGGATATTAGGAAATGTTTACTGCACACTGGATATTAGGAAATGTTTACTGCACACTGGATATTAGGAAATGTTTACTGCACACTGGATATTAGGAAATGTTTACTGCACACTGGATATTAGGGAATGTTTACTACATACTGGATATTAAATAAGACAGGAAGGTTATTATTAAATAACTTAATTTCTCTGAGATAATAATGTGATGACTCGTTGCTTGGTATGTTATGTTAGTTACTGTTTGTCGAAGGTACTTTTCGATTGTGTGTGTGTGTGTGTGTGTGTGTGTGTGTGTGTTTGTGTACTCACCCAATTCTGGCTGCAGGGGTGGTTGATTCATAGCTCCTGGCCCCGCCTCCTCACTGGTCGCTACTAGGTCCACTCTTTCCCTGCTCCATGAGCTTTATCAAACCCCTTCTTAAAGCTGTGTATGGTACCTGCCTCCACTACCTCACTTGCCAGACTGTTCCACTTCCTGACAACTTTGTGACTGAAGAAATACTTCCTAACATCCCTGTGACTCATCTGAGTCTTCAACTTCCAATTATGACCCCTTGTTTCTGTGTCCCATCTCTGGAACGTCTTGTCTCTGTCCACCTTGTCGATTCCTGGCAGTATTTTATATGTCGTTATCATGTCCCCCCTTCCCCTGGTCTCCCTCACTCTGTCTCTCTGTCTCCTGTCCTCCAGTGTCGTCAGGTTGAGCTTAGTTATGTATGTGTACTGCCGAATATTTCTTGATCAATGGTCTAAATTAGTACAGGTGTTCAGTTTTAATTAGTACAGGTGTTCAGTTTTAATTAGTACAGGTGTTCAGTTTTAATTAGTACAGGTGTTCAGTTTTAATTAGTACAGGTGTTCAGTTTTAATTAGTACAGGTGTTCAGTTTTAATTAGTACATTTTTAGGGGGCAAGTATTTTTTCCTTTGTCACGTGTTCTTTTTCGTGCAGGTGTTTTTTCATAAATAACGCAGGTGTTTTATTCTAATTTGTGTATGTTTTTAAATTTACCATTGTATATCATCTGATGCTAAAAAAATATTTTTCAGGTGTTTTGTAATAGCCGATTTAGGTTTAAACACGTGTGCGTTCAAAATTTGGAGAGGTTCATCGGTGAAGTGAACCATTGTTGTGATGACAAGTGTGATGACCGGATTTAAAAATGGTGAAGTTATAGTGAGAGTGACGCAATAAACAGTGAGGAACAGTGAAACTTGACAGTGACACTTGGAACAGTAAATCTTGAAGCAGTGACACTTGGAACAGTGACACTATAAACAGTGCCACTTGCTAATAGTGACACTATAAACATTGCCACTTCAAATATTGACACTTGGAACAGTGACACTTGCTAACAGTGACACTATAAACAGTGCCACTTGCTAATAGTGACACTATAAACAGTGCCACTTCAAATATTGACACTTGGAACAGTGACAGAACAGTGAGGGGTTAAGCAGTGACGTCGAAATTTGGGGTTTGGTGAAAATTGAAAGTATGGCACTTTGCGGTGAAACGATGGTACAGTGAAGGTACAGTGACTGAGGGAGGGGGAGGGGGAGCGATTGATGGTGAGAGGTGTGGTGATAGCCCTGGTGATGGTGTGGTAAAGGTGCTTGCAGGGATGGTGAGGTAGTGATGAACGGGGGGTTAGTCCAGCGTCTGGCACAACTCAACCTCATCCGTGACCCAGCTACTGTAGGCACTAAGACCCTTGTTATTACCAGACCCCGCCAGCACCCAGTACACCCAGGTAAGACCAGTGTACAGTACACCCAGCTACTGTAGGCACTAAGACCCTTGTTATTACCAGACCCCGCCAGCACCCAGTACACCCAGGTAAGACCAGTGTACAGTACACCCAGCTACTGTAGGCACTAAGACCCTTGTTATTACCAGACCCCGCCAGCACCCAGTACACCCAGGTAAGACCAGTGTACAGTACACCCAGCTACTGTAGGCACTAAGACCCTTGTTATTACCAGACCTCGCCAGCACCCAGTACACCCAGGTAAGACCAGTGTACAGTACACCCAGCTTCCGTAGGCACTAAGACCCTTGTTATTACCAGACCCCGCCAGCACCCAGTACACCCAGGTAAGACCAATTTACACTACACCCAGTACACTCAGGTAAGACCAGTGTACACTACACCCAGTACACCCAGGTAAGACCGGTGTACAGTACACCCAGGTAAGACCAGTGTACAGTACACCCAGGTAAGACCAGTGTACAATACACCCAGCTACCGTAGGCGCTAAGACCCTTATTACCAGACCCCGCCAGCACCCAGTACACCCAGGTAAGACCTGTGTACAGTACACCCAGCTACCGTAGGCACTAAGACCCTTGTTATTACCAGACCCCGCCAGCACCCAGTACACCCAGGTAAGACCAGTGTACAGTACACCCAGCTACCGTAGGCACTAAGACCCTTATTATTACCAGACCCCGCCAGCACCCAGTACACCCAGGTAAGACCAGTGTACAGTACACCCAGCTACCGTAGGCACTGAGACCCTTGTTATTACCAGACCCCGCCAGCACCCAGTACACCCAGGTAAGACCAGTGTACAGTACACCCAGTACACCCAGGTAAGATCAGTGTACACTACACCCAGGTGAGACCAGTGTACACTACAGCCAGGTAAGACCAATGTACACTACACCCAGTACACCCAGGTAAGACCAGTGTACACTACACCCAGTACACCCAGGTAAGACCAGTGTACGCTACACCCAGTACACTCAGGTAAGACCAGTGTACACTACACCCAGGTAAGACCAGTGTACACTACACCCAGTACACCCAGGTAAGGCCAGTGTACACTACACCCAGTACGCCCAGGTAAGACCAGTGTACACTACACCGAAGTAAGACCAGTGTGCATTACACCCAGTGCACACAAGTGAGACCAGTGTACACCACACCAAGTACACTCAGGTAAGATCAGTGTACACTACACCCACTGCACCCAGGTAAGTGATGTTGACACAGTGGGTGTAGTGGTGTTGACACAGTTGATGTGGTGGTGTTGAAACAGTGGGTGTGGCGGTGTTGACACAGTGGGTGTAGTGGTGTTGACATAGTGGGTGTAGTGTTGACACAGTGGGCGTAGTGGTTTTGACACAGCGGGTGTAGTGGTTTTAACACAGTGGGTGTAGTGTTGACACTGTGGGTGTAGTTTTTGCACAGTGGGTGTGGTGCTGTTGACACAGTGGGTGCAGTGGTGACTCATTGGGTGTGGTGTTGACACAGTGGGTGTAGTGTTGACACAGTTTGTGTAGTGGTGTTGACACAATGGAAGTAGTGGTGTTGACACAGTGGGTGTAGTGTTGACACAGTGGGTGTGGTGTTGACTCAGTGGGTGTAGTGTTGGCATAGTGGGTGGGTTGGTATTGACACAATGGGTGTGGTGTTGACACAGTGGGTGGGGTGGTGTTGGCACAGTGGGTGCAGTGGTGTTGACACAGTGGGTGTAGTGGTGTTGACACAGTGGGTGTAGTGTTGACAGTAGATGTAGTGGTGTTGACACAGTGGGTGTAGTGTTGTTGACAAAGCGGGTGTAGTGGTGTTGACACAGTGGGTGTAGTGTTGTTGACAAAGTGGGTGTAGTGGTGTTGACACAGTGGGTGTAGTGTTGACACAGTGGGTGTGGTGTTGACTCAGTGGGTGTAGTGTTGGCATAGTGGGTGGGTTGGTATTGACACAATGGGTGTGGTGTTGACACAGTGGGTGGGGTGGTGTTGGCACAGTGGGTGCAGTGGTGTTGACACAGTGGGTGTAGTGGTGTTGACACAGTGGGTGTAGTGTTGACAGTAGATGTAGTGGTGTTGACACAGTGGGTGTAGTGTTGTTGACAAAGCGGGTGTAGTGGTGTTGACACAGTGGGTGTAGTGTTGTTGACAAAGTGGGTGTAGTGGTGTTGACACAGTGGGTGTAGTGTTGACAGTGGGTATAGTGGTGTTGACACAGTGGGTGTAGTGGTGTTGGCAAAGCGGGTGTAGTGTTGACACAGTGGGTGTAGTGGTGTTGACACAGAGGGTGTAGTGGTGTTGACACAGAGGGTGTAGTGGTATTGACACAGAGGGTGTAGTGGTGTTGACAAAGCGGGTGTAGTGGTGTTGACACAGTGGATGTAGTGTTGACACAGTGGGTGTAGTGTTGACACAGTGGGTGTAGTGTTGACACAGTGGGTGTAGTGTTGACACAGTGGGTGTGGTGTTGACACAGTGGGTGTAGTGTTGACACAGTGGGTGTAGTGTTGACACAGTGGGTGTGGTGTTGACACAGTGGGTGTAGTGTTGACACAGTGGGTGTAGTGTTGACACAGTGGGTGTGGTGTTGACACAGTGGGTGTATTGTTGACACAGTGGGTGTAGTGTTGACACAGTGGGTGTAGTGTTGACACAGTGGGTGTGGTGTTGACACAGTGGGTGTATTGTTGACACAGTGGGTGTAGTGTTGACACAGTGGGTGTAGTGTTGACACAGTGGGTGTGGTGGCCACACCCATCATTATACTGATGGTTTCGTTAACATTCAGCCAGACACCACCTGTTGCCCACCTCCTATCCCTTCCCCTACCCTCCCCTTCCCCCTCCCTCCCCTTCCCCTACCCACCCCTTCCCCTACCCACCCATCCCACCTGCATCCTCCCCTCTCCCTCCCCTGCCCCCTGGCTTTTTCCCGTCAGTTGCCTCCTAGTTCCCTTTCACCTCCCATGGTGCCTAACTTGCCACCTCTCCTGAATGTAGCATGGTAGTATCATGGTAGTCTCTCAGTGGTTGATGGCAACATGGTACTGTTATAATAGTCTCCCAGTGGTTGATGGCAGTATGGTACTGTCATGATATTCTCCCAGTGGTTGATGGTAGTCTCCAGTGGATGGTAGAATAGCAGTTTCACGGTAGTCTCCCAGTGGTTAATGGTAGCATGGTAGTCTCCCAGTGGTTGATGGTACCATGGTAGTCTCCCAGTGGTTGATGGTAGCATGGTAGTCTCCCAGTGGTTGATGGTAGCATGGTAGTCTCCCAGTGGTTGATGGTAGCATGGTAGTCTTCCAGTGGTTGATGGTAGCATGGTAGTCTCCCAGTGGTTGATGGTAGCATGGTAGTCTCCCAGTGGTTGATGGTAGCATGGTAGTCTCCCAGTGGTTGATCGTAAAATGGTAGTGTCATGGTAGTCTTCCAGCGATTGATGGCACCATGGTAGTCTCCCAGTGGTTGATGGTATCATGGTAGCCTCCCAGTGATTGATGGTAGTATGATGATAGTCTCCCAGTGGTTGATGGTAGCATGGTAGTGTCATGGTTGTCTCCCAGTGGTTGATTTTAGCATGGTAGTGTCATGGTGGTCTCCCAGTGGTTGATGGTAGCATGGTAATCCTCAAGTGATTGATGGTACAATAGTTGTATCATGGTAATATCCCAATGGTTGATAGTATCATGGTAGTCTTCCAATGGTTTATATCATGGTAGTTTCCCAGTGGTTGATTTTAGCATGGTAGTATTATTGTAGTCTCCCAGTGGCTGATTTTAGCATGGTAGTATCATGGTAGTCTCCCAGTGGTTGATGGTAGCATGGTAGTCTCCCAGTGGTTGATGGTAATATAATGGTAGTCTCCCAGTGGTTGATGGTAATATAATGGTAGTCTCCCAGTGGTTTATGGTAGTATCATGGTTGTCTCCCAGTGGTTGATGGTAATATCATGGTAGTCTCCCAGTGGTCGATGGTAGTATCATGGTAGTCTCCCAGTGGTTGATGGTAGTATCGTGGTAGTCTCCCAGTGGTTGATGGTAGTATTATGGTAGTCCCCCAGTGGTTAATGGTAGTATCATGGTAGTCTTCCAGTGGTTGATGGTAGTATTATGGTAGTATGGTAGTCCCCCAGTGGTTAATGGTAGTATCATGGTAGTCTCCTAGTGGTTGATGGTAGTCTCCCAGTGGTTAATGGTAGTATCATGGTAGTCTCCCAGTGGTTGATGGTAGTATTATGGTAGTATGGTAGTCTCCCAGTGGTTAATGGTAGTATCATGGTAGTCTCCCAGTGGTTGATGGTAGTATTATGGTAGTATGGTAGTCCCCCAGTGGTTAATGGTAGTATCATGGTAGTCTCCTAGTGGTTGATGGTAGTCTCCCAGTGGTTAATGGTAGTATCATGGTAGTCTCCCAGTGGTTGATGGTAGTATTATGGTAGTATGGTAGTCTCCCAGTGGTTAATGGTAGTATCATGGTAGTCTCCCAGTGGTTGATGGTAGTATTATGGTAGTATGGTAGTCTCCCAGTGGTTAATGGTAGTATCATGGTGTGTGGATCATCATTCAGGTACAACCTGAGAATCTGTCAATATCTCTCCTGCTTAATTTCCAGCTCCGTTACCTGCTAAAAGTAATTAATTTTCATGCCGTTAATGTCTGTCCTGCAAGTGATAGTGGGAAGAACCTACACTGTTGCAGTGTCCTCGTACACTCACTGTACACTCACTGTACACTCTATTTTCTCTTAATTACAGTTTACATTTTTTCACAGTTATGCTGACATTGATGTCCATTTTTCAGGTCGATTTTATTTTGTGTTTCTGTGTAAAATGTTTTAATGTCCCGTAGACCGATGTTTATGTTTAGGTGTTCAGATGTTCAAGTGTTCACATGTTCAAGTGTCCAGATGTTCAAGTGTTAAATTTTCCTTGACAGATGATGGCGACACGGACCAAGAGACGGACCGCCTGCTGGGCCAGCAGAGGTCAGATGACACGGGCTTCTACGACGAGAAGGTATGTACCCGCCCTCTCTTGACGTACCCGCACTCTCTTGACACGTACCCGCACTCTCTTGACACGTACCCGCACTCTCTTGACACGTCCCCGCACTCTCTTGACACGTACCCGCACTCTCTTGGCGTCCCCGCACTCTCTTGACACGTACCCGCACTCTCTTGACACGTACCCGCACTCTCTTGGCGTCCCCGCACTCTCTTGACACGTACCCGCACTCTCTTGGCGTCCCCGCACTCTCTTGACACGTACCCGCACTCTCTTGACACGTACCCGCACTCTCTTGGCGTCCCCGCACTCTCTTGACACGTACCCGCACTCTCTTGACACGTACCCGCACTCTCTTCACACGTCCCCGCACTCTCTTGATACCTACCCGCTGCCGTGGCTCTCTGGAATTCCTCTTTCTATAACATACATTGTGACGTATTTATATAATGTGTATGATGTACAATAATGTACATTATACAAAGGAAGGTTTGTCAGGTGGTCTACCTACCTGGAGGATGTCCCAGGGGTCAGCGCCCCTCCCCCCGGCCCAGTCCTTCACCAGACCACAGAGAAACAAACTCTACTGTGGTAACATTGGTCTGTTCTGTGATTGGCTTTATTTTGAGACCAGTTACATTGTACGTGTCCACAGAACCCAACAGAATGTTTATCAATAATCATGGTGTTCAGTGTGTGTGAAGGCTTACTCAGCTCTGTAACAACTTCAGACAGTATTACCAAGGCTGGCTCCTCCTCAGGAAAATTAATGAATAGAAAAAGAACAAAAACTGACAAACATAAACACTTTATTATTTAGAAAATATAAAATATAAAACACTTAAATATGAAATATTGATCCTACTTTAAAGAAAATGAAAAATATAAATGATAACTGAATTCAACGCTAATATAAATGTATATAAAACGTGGGTGTCAGGTGTTGGTGACACTGCGTGTTGTTGAAATCGTAGCCGTTGCTGATGATGGGGGGGTGTCGCTTTCAATAATCCTTCCAGATGACAGGAAAGCAGGTTTTCTCCACTGCAATGATGAGGGGTTATATCCTGCTACTTGCATACACAAACAGGTAAGTGGATCAAAATTTGGGACATCTCACAACGTTAGTCCGTCTCCTTCAACTCTACTCGTTGATTGGCAGGTGACCCTCTCTGTCATCCAAGCTGGAAAGATAGACAGGCTACCCACTGCTAAACAAATCACTCTCCATGATAAGTACAATACCTAGAAGATGTGGTGATTATTACAACAGTCAACTTAGAGCAAGACTGAAAGGACTAAGTTTATTATTGGTCAAAAGTGAAGCTTTCAAGCAATAAATCCACTAGAATACAAGGCAGGCATGTACTTACAGTAGTGCTGGGAGCTGTGAGTCTAGTGATTACTGTTTGGACCGGAGCCCCACACGTCACCTTTGGGGGGGAAGAAGGAGGGGAAGGGATAGCGGGAGCTAGACTTACCCCACCTTAACAAGTAGCCGGCAATGAAACTATTGTTACTATATACTCCATCGCTACTCCTATCTATTGAACTTTTTCCTCACACTCCCCCATACCAAGACTTATAGTCAAGGAGTATAAGAAGAATAGGCGAGGAAAAAGTTCTAACATGTGGAAGTCGCGTAAGGCAACAAATCTTCTACTGACTGTCACGACTTAACCAGTCAGAGAAATAATTGGATGAACCATTGATATACACAATATGGAACTTAAAAGCCTGGAGTGCCGATGTCCACCTCAAGAGGCGACTGTTGGTTCCCTTAAAAGTTTCTAGGTATATCAAAGGTTTGTGGTCCGTTTCTAAAATGAATTCTTTTCCCAGCAAATAAAATTTAAGTTTGGAGATACCCCACACAAGGGCTAAACATTCCTTTTCTATTGTGGAGTATCTCGTTTCTGCGGGAAGGAGTTTCCGGCTTAGGAAGCATACAGGGAAGGGAGTACTATCATGGTATTGTAGTAACACTGCACCTAAGCCAATATTGGAGGCATCAGTTCTTAAGCAAAATATTTTATTAATATCTGGAATCTTAAGTATAGGGTCTTTCAAAAAGATACTTTTGATCTCATTAAACTTTTCCCGAGCTACGTCGGAAAGTTCAAGAGGTTCCTTCACAGACTTTTTAAGGAAGTTGGATAAGATGCCTGTAAGATCAGTAAGGTTCGGGATAAACCGCACATAAAAATTTACAGAACCAAGAAAGCTACGCATGAGCTTCTTGGTTTTGGGGAATTTAAATTCTAATAAAGCTTTGATCTTACTGGGGAGAGGCTGCAGAGATTTATTAGAAAGTATCAGTCCAAGACATCTAATCTTGTTATACCCAAGGAAGCATTTCTTCGGCTTGGCAGTGAGGCCATGAGAGCGTAACCTACGCAAAACTGATGTTAATGTTTGGATATGTTCGCCCCACGTGGATGTCATTACGTAAATGTTATCAAAATAAACTGAAACATTTGGCATATTACCCAAGACCTTTCTCTGGTGGCCTGGTGGTTAACGCTCTCGCTTCACACGGCGAGGGCCTGGGTTCGATTCCCAGCCAAAGTAGAAACATTGGGCGTATTTCTTTCCTCCTGTTGTCTATGTTCTCCATCAGTAAAATGGGTACCTGGGTGTTAGTCGACTGGTGTGGGTCGCATCCTGGGACACTGACCTAATTTGCCCGACATGCTCAGGATAACAGGTGGCTTTCTATGTAGTATGTCATTGTTGTCAGCTAGGACTGTGTACCATGTACATGTACTTGTAGTAAATAAAGATATTATATTATATTATATTATATCAGTCTCACGTAGGTAGCACAGACAGTTACCAAACCGAAGGGCATAGTTCTATATTGCATCAGTCCTTGGTGTGTAGGAAAAGCGGTGTACTGCTTAGAAGAAGGATCTAACATTACTTGATGATATGCCTGCGCAATATCAATCTCTGAAAAGAAGGAAGAGTCATAAAATTTGTGTAGATCGCTATCTATTAAGGGCATAGGCTCAGCAGCCCACCGAGTTATAGCATTAAGGCCTCTGAAGTCAATAGCAAGTCTATATGAATTATCCTCCTTCTTAACCATGACTACTGGTGAGCAATATGCAGATACTGAAGGTTCAATGATCTTTAGTTTTAATAATTTGTCTACCTCTCGGTCAAATGCATCCCTAAGGTGAACTGGAACTGGGTATAATTTTCATTTGATAGGATTGTCCGTCACTAAGTCAATCTTATGGACTACCGTGGAGGTAACACCTGGAATATCAGTAAAGACGTCTGAAAAGTTACTCACACATTGAAGTAGTTCATGTCTCTTACGGTCATCCAAAGATTCATTAATATTAATGGTGGTTGCGTCCGAGTGGTCAAGAGTCACCAAGTCATGTAGTTCTTCATCATAGTCTAAGAGGTGTCAATTACGCACACCTTACATTCTTCAGTTGTCGTATCAAGTTTGTGTGGAAAAACTAAGTCAAAGTTATTAAGGCAGTTAACCGAATTTCTTCGGTAATATTTCTTAAGGATGTTGATATGATAAAGCTTAGGTTTTCCCTTGACTTCTATGAGGTAGTCAACTTTCCCACAAATTTTTAATACTTTATATGGACCTTCCCATGCTACAAATAATTTATTTGACTTGATAGGCAAAAGTACAAGAACTTCATCCCCTACTTTAAAACTTCTCCTCTGACTTTTTGAATCAAAATAGGTTTTGTACTGGTCCATTGACAAGCTTAGGTTTTTCGAAACTATGTCGTAGGTCTCCTCAAGTTTGGATCTAAGGTCAAGGAGAAACTGGTAAGAAGACTGAACCTCAGCACTCACCTCCTCATTCGTCCATAAGTCATGAAGGATGGACAATGGACCTCTGGCCTGTCTATCATAGAGAAGTTCAAAAGGTGAAAACCCCAGAGTCACCGGGAACTTCCCTCATGGCAAACAAAGCACAGGGTAAGTAACGATGCCACTCCTTAGGTTTAAGGGAGCAAAGTTTCCTTAAAATTGACTTTAGAATCAAATGCTGGCGCTCTATCCTCCCGTTACAGCTGGGATGATAGGGTGTGGTGAAGAGAGGCTTCACTCCCAGAAGTTGGTATAGATGTTGCATTAAGTCAGATGTGAATTGTCCCACGGTCAGACAAAATTTCTCTAGGGATGCCCACTCTGGAGAAGATGGACAAAAGGGCTTCAGCCACCTCTGTAGTAGTTATGGTTTTTAAGGGAACGGCTTCAGGGAAGCTCGAAGCATAATCAACTAATGTTAATATATATCTATGTCCCTCAGATGAAAGTGGAGATAAAGGACCAACGATGTCAATAGCTACTCTTTCAAACGGTACCGTAAAGATTGGCATTTTGACCATAGGTACTCGCCTGCTACCTCGGGAGGATGACAGTTGGCAAACTTTACACGATCTACAGTAGGTAGTGACACCTAAGGACATTTTTGGCCAAAAATAGGTTTCCCTAATTTTGTTTAAGGTTTTACGATACGAGAAATGTCCGGCCACTGGCAGGTCATGAGCCATTTTAAGAACAGTCTCTCTGCATTGACTTGGAACAACTAAGATGGAATAGTCTATCTCATCTGAATTTAATTTGAATACTGACTTGTACAAGATACCTTTTATATATTCAAATTTATATGAAAAGTTTTTCCTTTGGATAATTTGATTTTGTTTAGCAGCATTATGGCAATTCTGAAGAGAAGGGCAATTACGTTGTAAATTGACAAAGGAGTCCTTCGATATATCTAAAGGCTTAAAGTCAGGGAAAATCAAAGGATGGATAGTAGGAGAAGCCTGGGCTTTGGTCTGAGCCCTAGTCAAGACATTTATGGTATCGGAGGTGATATCTTCACTTTCATCTAACAAGTGAACCGGTGATCCTACTACCTCGCTTTCGAGAGTAGCATCACTGGTTTTTAATCCCTCATGAATCTCGCGAGACATTGTCTCATCTGAACTTTCGAGGGTCTTCTCTGATTCTACAGGAAGAAGATCTGAAAAGCTTATGTCCACCTTTGGTGATGAAAGGTCAATCTCAGAAGGAAGAATGGCACCTTTTACATTACCTATTAGTACGGAGCAAGAAGTGATGGGAGCTAGTACGGCTTTAGACCAACCTGTGAACCATTTAGACCTAATGTAACAACGGATGGTAGGAAAAGTGTCCGTACGGCCCAAGTAGTCTGAAAGTATAGCAGAGGAATGAGTTTTTTTAAGGTTAGGGAACAGCTTATCAGAAATGACTATACATGTGCATCCACTGTCTCGTAAAATGGTAGATACATTAAGTCCATTAACTGTTCCTGAACAGAAGGGTGCTTGGTCATTACAGTCTTTAAAACATCTTCCAACTTTTTGGACCTTCTTAGAAGGACAATCTGGACGTTTATGTCCCTTAACACCACACAAATGACAAACAGGAATAAAAGAAGTCATTTTACTTTTCACTAGAGGCTTTGATTTCTTAAGGTCTGATGAACCCTTGCCCTTAGGGTTCGATCCCTTTAGGTCTTTATAGGAATTGTGAGCCTCAGCAACTTCCTCAGCTTTAATCAGGTTACGTTCTCTAATGAATGTTCGTATCTGGTGAGGAAGAGCTGTCAGGAACTGGTCAGCAACCATGAAGTCTCTAAGAGATTCATAACTGTGATCAATTCCTGAGCTCTCTATCCAAAAGTCGAACAAACGAAAGAGTGTTACCTGTAACTGCTGAAAGTTCTGGCCAGGCTGTAAGGTGGCATACCTGAAATCTTTCCTGTAAGAATTAGTGGTTTTTTGATATGCTTTAAGGATTGCCTTCTTCAGTAGGTTATAATTACATATAATATCCTGTGACAAAATTGCATATTCAAAGCGGTACCAGAAAATAACATTCCTAACCTGGTAGCCCAGGTGTCAGCAGGCCATTCACAGAGGGTAGCGATATTTTCAAACCTGATAATGTATGAAGTTATGTCTTCCCCCTCTGTGAAGGGAGGTAAATTAGGTGTTGGAATATGTGCACTAGCTGCATGATGTTCAATTACTCCTTCCTCTAATTGTTGTTGTGTAAGAGTTAACTTTTTATTCTCTAATTCAAGGCGAGCTTTTTCGAGCTCGCGATCCTTTTCTCTCTCTATTAACTCGAGTTCTCTAGCTTTTTCCTCACGTTCTCTAGCTTTTTCCTCAACTTCTCTATCCTTTGCTCTTTCCTCAAGTTCTCTTATTTTAGCCTGTTCCTCACGTATTTTAGCCTGTTCCTCACGTTCTCTAGCTCTTTCTTCACGATCAAGTCTATCACGCTTCTTTTTGTCTTCTCTTTCTCTTTCTGTCTTTGATTTCTCTCAATTCTCTCTCTCTCCTTTTTCTCTTCTCTTTCGATTCTCTCTCTCCTTTTCTTCTCTTTCCCTGTCTGTCTCTCTTCTCTCTCAATTCTCTCTCTTTCAAGTCTTTCCTGGATCTTAGCACTAATGAAAGATTCTAAATTTTTCCCTGTTATTCCTAACTTACTTCCAGCGTTCATCCAAAACTGGTATTCCTCCATACTTGCAAGAATAACTTAAACTATCAGGGGAAATGAAACGGGTATTAAAGAAAACGGAGGGTTCAATTCCTGCTCCGCTCAAACTGTAAATAAACCAGAGGGCTCGATCCCTACTTCAATTAAACAATATGTATTAATTAAAACGAAGGGTTCTATGCCGGCTCCGAGCAAACAGTAAGTAGAATGGGGTCACTTGACCATCCAATCTTCTCACCAACAAATCAAGAGTGTCCTATGACAGTTCCCTTGATATAATAAAGAGCTCAATGAAACAAGTTGTCACTGGAAAATCTCGGGTCCCTAGAGTCTAATCCTCCAAAGTGTTTCAAGCTCACACAAAAATAGATGGCAGAATTAACTAGTATTCCTGCCTTGACTTACAATAAATTGAGACTATAACAATCACCAAATCTTTTAAATACCTGTACTGTAGTCCTACCATAGAGAATGATTACTCATGGCTGGTGGTAACCGTCTGTGGTATGCGGCGTTGAAGTTCCAATGGTAGATTCGAGATGGAGTTGAATCTTGATTCAGTCGAGTTGATCCTGGCAAGGTCGCCACTTGTGAAGGCTTACTCAGCTCTGTAACAACTTCAGACAGTATTACCAAAGCTGGCTCCTCCTCAGGAAAATTAATGAATAGAAAAAGAACAAAAACTGACAAACATAAACACTTTATTATTTAGAAAATATAAAATATAAAACACTTAAATATGAAATATTGATCCTACATTAAAGAAAATGAAAAATGAAAAATATAAATGATAACTGAATTCAACGCTAATATAAATGTATATAAAACGTGGGTGTCTGGTGTTGGTGACACTGCGTGTTGTTGAAATCGTAGCCATTGCTGATGATGGAGGGGGGGGTGTCGCAGGTGTTGATGACAACCCACCGGCTCGTTCTTCACAGATTTTCTAGCTTTCAATAATCCTTCCAGATGACAAGAAAGCAGGTTTTCTCCACTGCAATGATGAGGGGTTATATCCTGCTGCTTGCATACACAAACAGGTAAGTGGATCAAAATTTGGGACATCTCAGAACGTTAGTCCGTCTCCTTCAATTCTACTCGTTGATTGGCAGGTGACCCTCTCTGTCATCCAAGCTGGAAAGATAGACAGGTTACCCACTGCTTAAGAAATCACTCTCCATGATAAGTACAATACCTAGAAGATGTGATTATTACAACAGTCAACTTAGAGTAAGACTGAAAGGACTAAGTTTATTATTGGTCAAAAGTGAAACTTTCAACCAATAAATCCACTAGAATACAAGGCAGGCATGTACTTACAGTAGTGCTGGGAGCTGTGAGTCTAGTGATTACTGTTTGGACCGGAGCCCCACACGTCACCTTTCGGGGGGGAGGGAAGGAGGGGAAGGGACTTCTTCTTCAACTTCTTCTTCAACAACACTCTTCCTTTCCTTGATGTTCTGCTCTGCAAAGCTGACCACGAACTTCGTTTTAAAGTCTATCGAAAACCCACCAACCAAAACGATCTTCTCCACTTCTACTCTCACCACGACACCAAAACCAAACGTGGTGTAATTATAGGCTTCTTCCTGCGTGCACTCAGAATCTGCAGCAATGAGTTCCCTGAGGAAGAATGCACTATAATTGAACAAGTATTTTCTAAACTCCACTATCCTCGTCACTTCATCAGAGACTGCAGACGGCGGGCATTAAACATCTTCAACACACCCAGAGAAGACACTGCCGAGAAGAGATACATAGTCCTCCCCACCAACTCCATTGCCAAACATGTTTCCAACATCTTTTCCAATACATCATTCCAAGTATCTACCTCCACAACCACGACCATCAAGGACATCACCAGTAGTAGACAGGACAAGCCTCCATCCTCTGCAGGGGTATACATAATCCCTTGTAATGACTGCAACAAATTATATGTGGGCGAAACATCAAGAGACCTCCAAACACGTATTTCAGAACACCAATATGCAAGCAGGACTGACGATACAAGGAATGCCTGTGTACAACATCGCAATTCACACAACCATTTAATTAACTACAGAAACTCAAGACTTATCGCCACAGAAGACAACACTCAATACCGAAGAATCCTGGAATCATCGCTTATCTCTATAACCAACAATTTCAACCAGAACAACGGCTTCTATAACATAGCTGAACCACTCGCCAAGAAACTTCTTCATCGCTATCCCACATAAGAACATAGAACACTGCAGAAGGTCTACTCACAACTTGTCCAATACTCCTGCCAAGCTACCCAAGACTCTATAACCCCACCCGGTAGATCATCAAATGCAGCATTCTCCACCTGACCTCAACATTCTGAACATGACTATAAATACTCCCGTACCTTCCACCCCAGGTAGATCTGTGTGTGACTTGAAAAAGCCCACTGTGTGGGTGAAACGTTGTCAATAAAGGATCACATTGTACTGCATATGTGTTTATATTTCCACTGTGTCGGTATTTGATACCATTTATTTCCATCGATGTTCACGTGTG
Organism: Cherax quadricarinatus; assembly: GCF_038502225.1. NCBI lineage: Eukaryota > Metazoa > Arthropoda > Malacostraca > Decapoda > Parastacidae > Cherax > Cherax quadricarinatus. The sequence goes on from NC_091339.1 coordinate 4,242,355, forward strand.
TTGGTGGGGGTGATGTTCACGTGTGTTGGTGGCGGTGATGTTCACATGTGTTGGTGGGGGTGATGTTCACGTGTGTTGGTGGGGGTGATGTTCACATGTGTTGGTGGCGGTGATGTTCACATGTGTTGGTGGGGGTGATGTTCACATGTGTTGGTGGGGGTGATGTTCACATGTGTTGGTGGGGGTGATGTTCACATGTGTTGGTGGGGGTGATGTTCACATGTGTTGGTGGGGGTGATGTTCACATGTGTTGGTGGGGGTGATGTTCACATGTGTTGGTGGGGGTGATGTTCACATGTGTTGGTGGGGGTGATGTTCACATGTGTTGGTGGGGGTGATGTTCACATGTGTTGGTGGGGGTGATGTTCACATGTGTTGGTGGGGGTAATGTTCACGTGTGTTGGTGGCGGTGATGTTCACATGTGTTGGTGGGGGTGATGTTCACGTGTGTTGGTGGGGGTGATGTTCACATGTGTTGGTGGCGGTGATGTTCACATGTGTTGGTGGGGGTGATGTTCACATGTGTTGGTGGGGGTGATGTTCACATGTGTTGGTGGGGGTGATGTTCACATGTGTTGGTGGGGGTGATGTTCACATGTGTTGGTGGGGGTGATGTTCACATGTGTTGGTGGGGGTGATGTTCACATGTGATGGTGGGGGTGATGTTCACATGTGTTGGTGGGGGGTGATGTTCACATGTGTTGGTGGGGGTGATGTTCACATGTGTTGGTGGGGGTGATGTTCACATGTGTTGGTGGGGGTGATGTTCACATGTGTTGGTGGGGGTGATGTTCACATGTGTGGGTGGGGGTGATGTTCACATGTGTTGGTGGGGGTGATGTTCACATGTGTTGGTGGGGGTGATGTTCACATGTGTTGGTGGGGGTGATGTTCACATGTGTTGGTGGGGGTGATGTTCTCATGTGTTGGTGGGGGTGATGTTCACATGTGTTGGTGGGGGTGATGTTCACATGTGTTGGTGGGGGTGATGTTCACGTGTTGGTGGGGGTGATGTTCACATGTGTTGGTGGGGGTGATGTTCACATGTGTTGGTGGGGGTGATGTTCACGTGTGTTGGTGGATGTTCACGTGTGTTGGTGGCGGTGATGTTCACATGTGTTGGTGGGGGTGATGTTCACATGTGTTGGTGGCGGTGATGTTCACATGTGTTGGTGGCGGTGATGTTCACATGTGTTGGTGGCGGTGATGTTCACATGTGTTGGTGGCGGTGATGTTCACATGTGTTAGTAGTGGTGTGTACTTCTATATTGTACTGTAGTAACTTCTGTATTGTACTATAGTAAGCTATATAAGAACATAAGAAAGAAGGAACACTGCAGCAGGCCTACTGGCACATGCGAGGCAGGTCCAATTCTTCTTTATGGTGGTCTATAGAGCTCTGTATGGTCTATAGACCTCTATATGGTTGTCTGTAGAGCTCTATATGGTGGTCTATAGAGCTTTATATGGAGGTCTATAGAGCTCTATATGGTGGTCTATAGAGCTCTATATGGTGGTCTATAGAGCTTTATGTGGTCTATAAAGCTCTATATGGTGGTCTATAGATCTCTATATGGTGGTCTATAGAGCTCTATATGGTGGTCTATAGAGCTTTATATGGTGGTCTGTAGAGTTCTATGTGGTGGTCTATAGAGCTCTATGTGGTGGTCTATAGATTTCTATATTGTGATCTATAGAGCTCTATATGGTGGTCTATAGAGCTCTATATGGTGGTCTATAGAGCTCTGTAAGGTGGTCTGTAGAGCTCTATATGGTGGTCTGTAGAGGTCTATTTGGTGCTTTATAGAGCTCTATATGGTGCTATAGGTCTATATGGTGTTTTATAGAGCTCTATATGGTGCTCTAGGTCTATATGGTGCTTTATAGAGCTCTATGTGGTGCTCTATAGTGCTGTATATAATTGCACTTCAAATAGCTACCTTCATGCCGGAGAAAAGATCTTAATCAAGGAAATGGTGTTACTCTCCCCTTCCTCGGATCAAAGCCCGATCACCTCGTTCTCCTGGCATTGAGTGACCCCTACGGGCTTAGCTCTTCCCCATGATTATGATAACTTGTTTTATAAGGGACGGCAGGGGACCGGCGCTTGAGCCGCCTGTGGGTGGAGGATAGTGTGGTGGGGGTTGATGTGGGGGAGGGGGAGGGGGGAGGGACGTAGTTTACTTCCGGCCAGGTGAACACTTTGTCCGGCCACACAGCAGTCTGGCTCAAGTAAATTAAGTATTAGCCGGCTCCACCCCTCCCTCACCAGTCACTTCTACCTCCAGTTCTTCTTCAGTCACTTCCCCCCACCCCGATTTCTCTCCAGTCACTTCCCCCTCACCAACAGTTCCTCTCCAGTCACGTCCCTCATCCCCAGTTCCTCTCCAGTCACGTCCCTCATCCCCAGGTCCTCTCCAGTCACGTCCCTCATCCCCAGTTCCTCTCCAGTCACGTCCCTCATCCCCAGTTCCTCTCCAGTCACGTCCCTCATCCCCAGTTCCTCTCCAGTCACGTCCCTCATCCCCAGGTCCTCTCCAGTCACGTCCCTCATCCCCAGGTCCTCTCCAGTCACGTCCCTCATCCCCAGGTCCTCTCCAGTCACGTCCCTCATCCCCAGGTCCTCTCCAGTCACGTCCCTCATCCCCAGTTCCTCTTCAGTCACTTCCCCTAAACCCAGTTCCTTTTCAGTCACTTCCCCCCGCCCCTTTCAAGGCACTGTCTCCCTGACCGCTGATCTACTCAATGTATTTCTTAGTATAGTGGTATCCGTCTCTCTCTCTCTCTCTCTCTCTCTCTCTCTCTCTCTCTCTCTCTCTCTCTCTCTCTCTCTCTCTCTCTTTTACACAGGGTTTGACAAGGTTAAAGATCCCTAGCTTTATTGACAGCTATTTACAGATTAAGGATTCCTAACTTTATTGACAAGCTAAGAGCTGTTATCTACATCAGCTCATTTGAAAGCATATTTATTGTTATGAGACATACAAGTAGGGAACAGGATAAAGTTGGAGCCATCTGTGGGCCAGCATTTTCATTTGATTAACTGACGTTATCTCGTTGACATCATTATGCTGTACGAATGTGTTCCATACTCGAGTCATGCTGGGTATATATGATCTCAGATGGAGTGATGTTCTGGAGAAAGGTACAGTCAGAGTGAAGTTGCTGCTTTCTGCCCGTCTTGTGGCATAAAACTTGTTTCATGCTGTCCTCGAAGTGGATCCAAGTGTGGTACTTTGACAATATTGGCCTTGTACATAACAGTAAGGCCACCCACATCCCTCCTGTGTTGAAGGCTCTGCTGAAATGACATCTATCCAGGATGGGTCCAGGCCATTGATGAGACGTCTAACTCTGTTCTCCACTCTGTCAAGCAGTCGCAGATGAGAGGGGGGGGGGAGAGGCAGGCAAACCAAGAAAGTGAAGCATACTCAAGGTGTGAGCGTACTTGTGCCTCGTACAGAATCTTGCAACCCCTATTGTCAAGCAGATGCGAGATACGGCGAAGTGCTGTAAGCTTCCTGGCTGCCTTGTTTGCAAGATTTACAACATGGTTCTTCATGGTTAGTTTGGAGTCAGATTTCACCCCAAGGATATCAACTTCTTCTCCAGGTGCCAACACCCTCCCATTCGTCTCTCTCTCTCTCTCTCTCTCTCTCTCTCTCTCTCTCTCTCTCTCTCTCTCTCTCTCTCTCTCACTCTCCGGCTCTGGTAAAATACTCTACTTGTAACAGTATAAGCACCTTTGTAGTTATCAGTGTCAGCATACGTCAGCAGTGGGATCTTGTCATCAGTGTACTTGAGGTGGTCATCATGTGATGCTGCAACACTGCTGTTATCAGTGTCAGCATACGTCAGCAGTGGGATCTTGTCATCAGTGTACTTGTATAACTTGCAGGATGATCTGAGGTAATAAAACACTCTCGTGTTGTTTACTGGATCACTGAACATGGATTCATATTGCTCCTTCACGATTTTTCTCATTTATGTTTGTCGTCGTTGGTGTCTGACCTTCCTGTTAGTGTTGGCTCACAGCTACACGTATTTTTTTTTATCTTCCATATGTGTAGAAATATTTAGATTTTCTTGTTATTTCTTGCAATTATTTTTCTTATTTTAGCATATCTTCTGTTTGTTATAAATACTTTAGTGGTTTTGTGTGTGTGTGTGTGTGTGTGTGTGTGTGTGTGTGTGTGTGTGTGTGTGTGTGTGTGTGTGTGTGTGTGTGTGTGGTTGTGTGTGTGTGTGTGTGTGTGTGTGGTTGTGTGTGGTTGTGTGTGGTTGTGTGTGGTTGTGCTCTGTATTGTTAATCTCTCGCTGTAGGTTATCTTTCATTGGTTGTCATATATTCTTGGTTTTAATCACTTCTATAACAACAGATAACTGCTTGTCTGACTCTAACTATTAACTAGTCACACTGTAACGTGTAACGTTGTTTCCTCTGTACATTCTTCTAGATTTTCTTTTAACAGCTGATCTCCTTTAAGGTTTTCTCTGGGAAACACACTTTATACTGACCTTGTATGCCTCTGTACTCAGTTTTTCCATGCACCAGTGTGGGTTACGTTCTTCAGTACCGTTTCCCAGCGAATATCCGATAGTTTTTTGTTTATCTGGTCGTCTCAACCAGCTCTGAGCGTAGAAGTTAAATTTTGTGAGCAAACCTTTACCCTGGGTATTTCTTGCTCTTCCACACATATATCTGTGTCCGTCTGTACTTCAGTGTGCTTGTGGTCTAAGTATATTGTCTTTGAGATTGTTATTCATCTGATTAGTTCCTTATTGGTCGTGAAGATCAGGTCTGGTATGTTTTCATTCCTGATAGGTTACGTTATCTATTGGTTCAGAATAAAGTTTTCCCAGTGCCAATGACTCTGTGGTGTGCTAACATACTTCCAAGGAACACGTAGAGGTTGCCAAGAAGGATGCTGCTGTTTGGTGTAGAGTTTTCCAGTCTTTCAAGGCAGTTTTCTGTATTATGCTTGGTGAGTTATTTACGGAACAGATGATATAGTTTATATTTATGGATATTTACCACATTTTTGTTCTCCACTATAAGTCCAAAAGTCTTGTAGTGTCACTAAACTACACTACAAGTGCAAGGTCTTGTAGTGCCACTAAACTACACTACAAGTGCAAGGTCTTGTAATGTCACTAAACTACACTACAAGTGCAAGGTCTTGTAGTGCCACTAAACTACACTACAAGTGCAAGGTCTTGTAGTGCCACTAAACTACACTACAAGTGCAAGGTCTTGTAATGTCACTAAACTACACTACAAGTGCAAGGTCTTGTAGTGCCACTAAACTACACTACAAGTGCAAGGTCTTGTAGTGCCACTAAACTACACTACAAGTGCAAGGTCTTGTAGTGTCACTAAACTACACTACAAGTGCAAGGTCTTGTAGTGTCACTAAACTACACTACAAGTGCAAGGTCTTGTAGTGCCACTAAACTACACTACAAGTGCAAGGTCTTGTAGTGCCACTAAACTACACTACAAGTGCAAGGTCTTGTAGTGTCACTAAACTACACTACAAGTCCAAGGTCTTGTAGTGCCACTAAACTACACTACAAGTGCAAGGTCTTGTAGTGTCACTAAACTACACTACAAGTGCAAGGTCTTGTAGTGTCACTAAACTACACTACAAGTGCAAGGTCTTGTAGTGCCATTAAACTACACTACAAGTGCAAGGTCTTGTAGTGTCACTAAACTACACTACAAGTGCAAGGTCTTGTAGTGTCACTAAACTACACTACAAGTGCAAGGTCTTGTAGTGCCACTAAACTACACTACAAGTGCAAGGTCTTGTAGTGTCACTAAACTACACTACAAGTGCAAGGTCTTGTAGTGTCACTAAACTACACTACAAGTGCAAGGTCTTGTAGTGTCACTAAACTACACTACAAGTGCAAGGTCTTGTAGTGCCACTAAACTACACTACAAGTGCAAGGTCTTGTAGTGCCACTAAACTACACTACAAGTGCAAGGTCTTGTAGTGCCACTAAACTACACTACAAGTGCAAGGTCTTGTAGTGCCACTAAACTACACTACAAGTGCAAGGTCTTGTAGTGCCACTAAACTACACTACAAGTGCAAGGTCTTGTAGTGCCACTAAACTACACTACAAGTGCAAGGTCTTGTAGTGTCACTAAACTACACTACAAGTCCAAGGTCTTGTAGTGTCACTAAACTACACTACAAGTCCAAGGTCTTGTAGTGTCACTAAACTACACTACAAGTCCAAGGTCTTGTAGTGTCACTAAACTACACTACAAGTCCAAGGTCTTGTAGTGTCACTAAACTACACTACAAGTCTAAGGTCTTGTAGTGTCACTAAACTACACTACAAGTCCAAGGTCTTGTAGTGCCACTAAACTACACTACAAGTGCAAGGTCTTGTAGTGTCACTACACTACACTACAAGTGCAAGGTCTTGTAGTGTCACTAAACTACACTACAAGTCCAAGGTCTTGTAGTGTCACTAAACTACACTACAAGTGCAAGGTCTTGTAGTGTCACTAAACTACACTACAAGTCCAAGGTCTTGTAATGTCACTAAACTACACTACAAGTCCAAGGTCTTGTAGTGTCACTAAACTACACTACAAGTGCAAGGTCTTGTAGTGCCACTAAACTACACTACAAGTGCAAGGTCTTGTAGTGCCACTAAACTACACTACAAGTGCAAGGTCTTGTAGTTTCACTAAACTACACTACAAGTGCAAGGTCTTGTAGTGCCACTAAACTACACTACAAGTGCAAGGTCTTGTAGTGTCACTACACTACACTACAAGTGCAAGGTCTTGTAGTGTCACTAAACTACACTACAAGTGCAAGGTCTTGTAGTGTCACTAAACTACACTACAAGTCCAAGGTCTTGTAGTGTCACTAAACTACACTACAAGTGCAAGGTCTTGTAGTGTCACTAAACTACACTACAAGTGCAAGGTCTTGTAGTGTCACTAAACTACACTACAAGTGCAAGGTCTTGTAGTGTCACTAAACTACACTACAAGTGCAAGGTCTTGTAGTGTCACTAAACTACACTACAAGTGCAAGGTCTTGTAGTGTCACTAAACTACACTACAAGTGCAAGGTCTTGTAGTGTCACTAAACTACACTACAAGTGCAAGGTCTTGTAGTGCCACTAAACTACACTACAAGTCCAAGGTATTGTAGTGTCACTAAACTACACTACAAGTCCAAGGTCTTGTAGTGTCACTAAACTACACTACAAGTCCAAGGTCTTGTAGTGCCACTAAACTACACTACAAGTGCAAGGTCTTGTAGTGTCACTAAACTACACTACA